>NC_074715.1:54798669-55047444 GCF_947242115.1 Biomphalaria glabrata
CAACGTCACAACCTGTGGACAGTGCAGATCAATAGCTAGTTGTCACGTCGGAATGACCACTCTTCTGAACAAACGGTAACAGGCTTTGACAGTGTTTGGAAAACACAAAATGCGTATATATGGTATAGAGTAGTATAGTCTATAGACCATGTTTGGGGAACAACTGAAGCATCAACAAAAAAAATAATTACAGATCTTCATCAACAGATGTCTGAGAAATATCTTAAAAATATACCTGTACGACAAAATTAAAAAAAACACCTGTGTGAGATTGGTTGACAGAGAAATTAAGATATGCAGATCTTAGAAATAAAGTGGAGATGGATTGGTCACACCCTTACAAAAGATACCAACAACAGAGCTAGACAGGCTTTAAGAGTGGAACCCCCAAGGCATAAGACGTAGAGGGAGACCAAAAAAGACGTGGCGACGCAGTGTAGGCTACTAGATGAAGCCGAGAGGACCGGGAAGAGCTGGGAAGCCATTAAAAAACTAGCAAGAGACCGTGGATGTGGTGTGCTTTTACTGAGGCCCTAGGTTCCATGAGGAACGCAAAGGAAAGATGATAATGATGATAGACCATAGTATCACTTATGATCTAATGGGGTGTTTCTTCCTAGTCACGTCGTGGTTGTGTTTACATCTCACCCCGTACTTAGTTTTTGTTTGTTTATAGTGGGAATATGAAGCGTTTTATGACAATATTTAGTGGTTTTAATTTTTAATTAATTAATTAGCGCCAAACTATAATTTGTTAATATTTTAATAATAGGAAAATCTAAGATATACATCTTTTTATAATTTCACTTAAAAAGATAGTTAAACAATTGACAGATGGTTCGGAAGCGTTGGTCTATAGGTCATATAGGTCATACACTGACATTACTAAAGCTATATGCTCAGAGCATTCAGGTGATCAAACCTAGAAAAAAAAAACAGTAACACTTTCACCCACACCCATCCCTTTCTGCCTTAAAATAAACAGGCTAGATCGCTAAACGGTGGAGAGTTGACCATTAGTTTGTGTTGGATTGGTCAGATAGGCCTAGTAGTCTATCGTGTAGTCGGTGTCTCGATATGTCGACTAGTTGCTGTAATGATGAAAAGACTGCCGTCTCCTTGTGCATAATAGGGTTGATTGTCTAGCGAATAAATAGCACATCTGAAGGTCAAGGATAATTATAGATCGACTACAACACAGGCCAAATTTGTCTTACCCCATCCTTTCATTGTTACTTGCCAAGTAGGCCTACAATGTCTTTAGATCTATTTCGTCTACGCATTTTTTAAACTTTGCTGTAACATTTCGTATAAAGTAACTTACTGAATTTCTTAAAAAAACATAATAGGGCCTAATACATGTAGGCCTATACAACACACATTTTAATAATTCTTATTATGTCATTGATATGCATAATATATCAGGAACTATCGGTATATGAAATACATAAGTTGAACTAATAGCTGAAGTTTATAAAAAAAAAGGGGATAGGACCGGAAAAACACACACACACGCGCGAATATATATATATATGTGTGTGTTTTGTGTGTGTGTGTGTGTAGTTTACAACCAGCCTTTTTTTTTTATCTTGCAAGATCGTTTGTAAACATCGTATTTCTGGATTTATTGGATATAGATTTCACAAAAAAATTAAATAAATAAAATATAAAAAAAAAAGAACTTCCATTCAAATAGATTAACTGGGTTTAGACCAAATATGCTATCGTTTGTTGCATCAGTACTTTTGACAGAGGCTAGTTGGCTTATACTGCCTACATCTCAATGGTAAAGTGACATTGAGATATACCACAAAAAAAAAAACTAATTGTAGCAGCAGTTGTTCCTTCTTTAATACGCTTAAAATAATTGAACTATTCATACATTTATTCAGTTGACTTTAGCATGTTATATATTATGAAATTAGCAGTTGAAAAGTAATGGAAATAACAAGGCCTAGCCTCTGTAAACACGCCACAGCGTGACTTTTTGAAAAGTAGATCGAGATTCGGAACAACCCCATTACAACCAAAAATGTTTAAGATACAATTCCATTTTATTAACATGAACAAGAAGAGAAAAAAAAAAAACTAACAGAAGACTCCCAACACACTAATAACACGTGAACACACTGAACATTTGAACAAAGGAGACTACAAGAACCCCCCCTCCCCCCAATTGCGGTAATACCCCATCAATTATTTTATCAAAATGCAGGGGAGGGGGAAGTCATACCGACTCACGTGTGCAGTGTGATTAGGGCTAGCCACTATTACGAAAAACCTGATTGAAACAAACCAAACCACTGGTAGGCCTATACAGCTTGGGATCAACATTAAGAGGTTAGATATAGTTTAGCGCTGTGTGCTACAAACTGCCTAATGGTCGCCTACGCCGTCTCCTTATTTTTCCACAGGGTGACCCACAAAACCTTTCCCACGTTTGGGTATAGCTGCAAGGCAGCAAAGGTTTGAGTTCTGTTTTCCGTCTGCTAGGTGGGTAGCAAACCAAGGTTAATGAAAACAGTTCCGCAGATTCAATATTTGTGCCACACGTGAAAATCAAGAAATACATAAGAAACTGCTCTTTGCGAAACCTTTTTCAATGATATTTAAAGAAAATTAACTAATTAATATATAATGTTGGAAGGACTACTTCATAGAACAACAAATTCCTATATGAAACATTATATTCATAGCAACGGAGGATAAGCCTTAAAAAAAAACATTTCCAGTGTGTTTAGTGATTCCAGCAATACATATAAATTGTTATTTTAATTGGTTTAAATTTCAATATAAATGTTTGTTTTATATGTTTCGGATGTTTCTTGAGAGTTGAAGATAATTACTTCCTAGTCCAAACCTACCGCAGGAAGACGAGGGATGGGAGTGGGCAGGGTTTGAACCCTGGACCATCGATAAATCTTGATCGACAGTCCAGCGCGCAAACCGCACGACCAGGCAGCCAGCAATAGTTCTATATGACTTCATATGTAGTTTTACAATTTTCACTCTTCAACTAACAACATTTAGAAATTATTTTTAAAAAATGTTTATGAATTTGCAAAAAATTTGCAAGTTAAGCAATGGATCTACCGAAAACCAGAAAAAAATGGCAAGGGGTCTACGAGACAAAAAAGTTTGGGAACCACTGCTTTATATCTTCTGCTTTAATCACATAAACTCACTCTCAAATGATGAATTGAATGGGAGATAGGTGTGAAATATAATCATGTGTGTGACCAGAACTACACAAATCATTTAGAGAACAGAAAAAATTGCATTCTACGTGGATTCCTAGGACACCCCTGCTGAGTCCACCCAACTCTAATGGGTGCTTAACATTAGTTGGGGAAGGTAAAGGCGGTTGACCGTTGTATTGGTCATATAAAACCCTCGTTGAAACAGTCGGCCATTGAAATAGATGAGCTTTAACGTCATCTACCCCTCCCTATCAATAGCAAGGTCTGAAATGGGTAGGCTACCTATGAGTTGTTTTGCAATTTAAGATTGAATGACACGTTTCATTAACTAAGTTGCAAAACTTTTTTTTTTTAAGTTTTATTTTCATTGTCCTCCTTTTGAAGGCTTTGTCCTTCTTTCTGTGCTCCTTGGGCTTGCATGTATAAAGTGACCCTAATCTAGCCGGACATCTTATAAAAAAGGACCAAAGTCTTACGTAACAATCTCTTATTTACTTCTACTATAATGAATTGGGTTGCTATAAGAATACTTCTTATTTTATCTTATGAATTACAGACGTTTCTCAAAAATATAATTACGTCCTTATCAAATACATGTGTTAATCTAGTTACGCATGTTAATTAGGGACAACCGCTAAACTCTTCCCACCGTCACCATATTGTAGTAACTTTAGTGGCGGACTGAAAGGGTTAATGTGTGTGCGGCCTACTGACATACATTGCTCATGCCAATCACACAGGTCAAGGGCTAGTGCACGCAAGTATGACCTGTGCTGAGGTCATGTGACAGATAGCCTTTACGGGGGAGAGACTCGTGTGTAAAGAAAGACAGTTGAGTCCAAGACAGCAAGAGAAAGACTGTGCAGTACCTTGAGAGTCCTCTAAGATGTAGCTGTGCGAGCTAGAGAGACTTGTAGGGATTAGTTAGGCAGTTCTGTTGTGAAGAAAAGCATTTCAGTTAGTGTAGCCAATTGTGTTTATTGGCTGTTGTTGATGTAATTTGTCATTAAACCGCCACTTTGTTTATTGAAGCTTTTGTAGTCAAGTTGTTTTAGATGTGTTGTGTTGTTGGCAGTGTTTGCAAAAGGCCTGATAGAGAAGATCGTAACAATATAAACACACACACATACACAATCCATATTAAGGCTACCAAGTGAAAAAAAAATAAGCGAAAAGTTTCGCTAAATACTCAGAACGTGCGAAGTGTTCCTTTAAGGAAAAAGTTTGGGAAACATTGCACTAGAGACACAATAGCGCTGACTTTTATCTAGGTTTTCTTTCAGTGGACAGTGACTTGAAATTCCCATCGCTTAAAAAATAATATATGAACAAGAAAATTAAAAAAAAAATACTTTTAGAAAAAAAAAAACTACAAACTTTTTGACTAGACAGACAGAGTTGATATAAGCTTTGTAAAAACAATTGGGGAAGGGGAGGGGGAGTATTTGAAAATTCCCACGACCCCCCCCCCCCCCAATTTGGAGGGCAACCAAATTAGTGTGTTTTTTTTATATAAAAAAAAAATATTACGCAAAATGCGGAGGCCTCAAAAGAGGTCAAGCCCTGGGCCCCCCAACGATGAAAAATTCCTAGCTACGCCCCTGGTGGCCGCCTGTTCGAGCGATATGCACTTCAATGCTCGTCGTCAATGACGTCATCCCCCGACGTCACGCATGAGGTTTGGCCTGGAATGAATGATCTTCATTTCGAAAGAAGTGTCCGAAACTTAAAAAAAAATTCCACATCACTTACACAATAGACCTGTTTTTTTACAAAGCGTATACCAAATCTTGTCTGTCTGGTAAAAAGTTTGAACACGTCATTTCTCCCATTCCCATTCTTGGATCAAGTTGAAACTTTAGCACAATTATTCTTTGGCGAAGAAAATACATGAATCAATAACAAAAAAAAATTAACAAATTTGTACTGGGGAGGGGGGCGCGGTGGCATATTGGTTAAGCGCTCGGCTTTGTGAAGACTGGGATTTTGAATTTCGGTCCACCCAAATCTAATGGTGACCTGACTTAATTTGGGAAAGTAAAGGCGGTTGGTCGTTGTGCTGGCCACATGACACCCTGCTCGTTAAAAGTTGGCCATAGAAACAGATGACCTTAACATCATCTGCCCCATAGATCGCAAGGTCTGAAAGGGAAACTTTCCTTTTACAATATTGAAATTTATAGTTGCGAATGTCCAAAAAGTCCGTCACGCCGTTCCACAAGGGGGCCGTCATCAGTGTCTCGTTAGCTGGAGAAAAATACAAAGTTTTGATGAACAGAAGGATGACATTGGTGATTTCCTGAAAAGATATGAGGCAAAAATGTCTACATTTAATATGCCTGAAGAAGAATGGTCTGAAATACTGATAGACTTTGTTCATGGTCAAGCTCTAACAATATGCCAAAATCATGACCATCATATTGATGATAGCTATCAAGTTTTAAAAAGAGAATTATTGAATGCATATGGTCATAATGCTACAACTTTTAGAAAGAAATACTTTGACAATATACCATCATTAGAAATAGAACCCCAAACTACCATTAATATGGAAAAGGATTTTTTCAATAAGTGGGTAAAATTAGAAAAAGTGAATAACTCTTATGAAGGATTAAAAAATTTTATTCTAGTGGACAACTTTGTAAATAAATGTGATCCTCAATTACAATCTTTTATTAGAGAAAGAAACCCAAAAACTATAGATGAAATAACAGAGATAATGAGAGTATACAAAAATGCCTATCCAAATAAACCATTTTCTGATAGGGATAAGAGCAAAGTAGATTTAATAGGATACACCAAAGAAAATGTTGATAGAAGTAGAAATAGAAACAGATCAAATAGTGGAAATAGAAAATATAGTGAAATAATCTGTTTTAAATGTCAAGGAAAAGGTCATATAGCAGCTAACTGTAGAAGAGGGAATAGTAGGTCTGGAAGTAGAAATAGATACAATGAACAAAATAACAGTAGATATAGGAGTAGAGATAGGAATGACAGGGGAAATTATAGAAATAGGAGTTACAGTAGGGAATACAAAAATAAAGGTACAGATAGGATATATTTCATGGAAGGAAATAGGAACAATTTTGCAGTGTACCCAGGGTTTGTAGATAGAATTCCGGTGGAATTAATCAGGGATTCAGGTTGTAACACCTTGGCAGTAAAAACTAAATTTGTCAAACCTCATTGGTATAAAGGGTTTACTAGGAAAGTAGAATTAGCAGATGGCACTGTAAGGGAATTTAAAGCTATAAGGGTATACATTGAAACCCCATTTTTCACTGGTTATTGTGATGGCATTGCAATACCAGAAATGAGATATGATATGTTAGTAGGAAACATAAAAGGAGTTAAAGAATGTTCAAGAAAAGAATTAGAAGACTGGCAAAACAAATACAAAAACATAAGACAAAATCATGAAAACATAGAAACACAAAATATAACAAGTATGATAATAACAAGATCAATGGATAAAAAAGATGAGAAACAGGAAAATACAATAAATGTAATAAGTAAGGATGAAGAAAAAGAAACCAGTAATGTAATACAAATAGAAAATACAGATGTTAAGGAAAGAGAGATAGAAAATGAAACACAAAATAGTCTTGAAACACAAATATCTCAAAGTGAAAAAGAAACAACACCCACATTTGCATTAGAACAAATGAATGACAATATTATTGGGAAAATTTATTCAAGAATATTAGATAAAAACAATAATAATCCAATGGAGAAATTTTGCATAGAGAATAAAATATTGTTTAGACAAACAAGTAATGATAATAAGAAAATAAAACAACTTGTCTTACCACAGAAATATTGGAAAGATGTTTTAATCATGACACATGATAATAATTTAGCAGCACATAGGGGAGTAAAGAAATGTTATAGGAATTTGTCAAAACAAGTATTTTGGCCCAAAATGAAAGCAACAATCAACAAATACATAAACTCATGTGACATATGTCAAAAGAGATCGAACAAAAGTCTAGTGAATAAAGCACCTATTCAAGAAATGGATGAACCTACAGCACCATTTCAGAAAGTATCTATTGATTTAATAGGTCCTTTAATTCAAACTGAAAATAATAACAAATACATTCTAACAGTAATAGACATGTTTAGTAGATACCCAGAGGCAATCCCATTATCAAATACAAGTGCAGAAAATATCATTAATGCCATAACTCAAAAAGTAATTACAAGACATGGTATACCTAAAATTATATTGAGTGATCAGGGATCTCAGTTTAAGTCAGAACAATTTAAGAAATGGACTAAACAATACAATATACAACACATATACTCTTCGGTTTACCACCCGGAGAGTAACGGTTTATGTGAACGATATGGTGGATCATTAAAAAGATCACTAACAAAGATAATTCAGAATAATCAGAACAAGTGGGATCATTACATTAACTATGTACTATTTGCTCATAGAAACAACATCCATGAAGCAACACAATTTTCACCATATGAAATAATACATGGAAGAAAACCCAGAGATGAATTAGATGTTTTTAAAGAAAATCTAATAGGCAATGAGAATAAATTAAATAATGACAGTGAAACAACAATCACAACAGAATTGAAAGAAATATGGACTCAAGCATATAACAACAATAAGAAGTACAAACAAAGTGCTCATGAGAATATAAATAAGAAAAGACAATTGAAAACACTAGAAGTAGGAAACAATGTATTAATATTGATAAATGACCTGAAAAATAAAATTGGTAAACAATGGAAAGGTCCATTTAAGGTGATAAAACAAATTAATGATGTGAATTATCAAATTGAAATAAATGGGAAAATTAAAACATATCACATAAATAATTTGAAACTGTATCATGATAGAGAAGATGAGTTAATACAAAACATTCAGGAGGAAATAGAAAATAAATTTTCAGAAAGAGAAGAATGCTTGATGATAATAACAAATGAAAATCACAATGAAAATGATATTAAGGAAATACCTGTAATAGAAACAAAAGAGAATCAAACTTGGCAAAAGATTAATCTTAATAATCTAACTAAGGAAAAGTCAAAAGACATAACTAAAATAATACAGGAATACAAAGAAATTTTTTCCAGCATACCAGGAAAAACAAATATTATTAAACATGACATTAAAGTAACAGACACAAAACCTATCAAGCTTAAGCCATATAGAATACCGTTACATTTACAAGACAAAGTAAAGAAAGAAATAGACAATTTACTAGAATCAGGTATAATTGAGCCATCAACATCTCCTTATGCTTCACCAATTGTGATAGCCAAAAAGAAGAATGGAGATATAAGGTTATGTATTGATTATAGGAAACTTAACAACATCACAGAATTTGACCCATATCCAATGCCAAATATAGAGGATATTTTACATAAATTAAATGGAGCAAAATTTTTTACTAAATTGGATTTAACTAAAGGTTATTGGCAAATACCTTTAACAGAAAATGCAAAACCTTACACAGCATTTGTAACACCATATGGTATTTTTCAATGGAATTATATGAGTTTTGGATTAGTAAATGCACCTGCCACATTTAATAGAATGATGAACATGATAATTGGAAACAAAGAAAATGTTATTTGCTATTTGGATGACATATGTATTTTTAATAATAGTTGGGAGGAACATTTGATAGATGTAAAAGAAGTGTTCAAAATAATAAAAGAAAGTGGACTTACAATTCAAGCAGAAAAAGTAGAAATAGGATTGGAGGAAATAATTTTCTTAGGACATAAAGTAAATAACAACATGATTAGCCCTATTGAAGATAACATAAAGAAAGTACTTAATATTGAAATACCTACAACAAAAAGACAAATTAAAAGCATATTGGGAATAGTAAATTATTACAGAAAATTCATAAAGAACTTAGCAGAAATAGTGAATCCATTAAATGACTTACTTAAAAAAGGAAAACCTCAAAAAGTAGTTTGTAATGAGGAATGTGTGAAAGCTATTGACAGAATTAAAGATGTTTTTAGTCATGAACTAATATTAAGACTACCTGATAAAGACAAAATATTTTATGTCACAACTGATGCATCTGGTAATGCTATTGGTGGTTGTTTAATGCAGAACTATGATAACTTACATCCTATATTATATGTAAGCAGAAAATTGTCAGAGGCAGAGAAAAAATATAGTGTCATTGAAAGAGAAGCCTTAGCTGTAATATGGGTAATTACTAAGCTAGAGAGCTATTTAATAGGAAGGAAATTCATTTTATTAACTGATCATAAACCTATTCAGTATATACAGCAAAAGAGCATGAAAAACAGTCGTGTTTATAGATGGTTCTTAGCACTACAGGAGTACAAATTTGAAGTGAAAGCTATTAGTGGATCTGTGAATATTGTAGCTGATCTATTGTCTAGAATGACATTGAAATGAAATACTTTTGTAAATAAACTATGATTATATTGAGTATGTAATATATGTTAATATATTGACACCATTTATATGTTATGAAAAAGGGAGATAAGTAAATTTGATGTTAAGCATTTAAAAGTAAGTATGGATATATTTTTTTTTGTGTGAATCATTTCATATATCATTGACGAAAGTTAGTTCTATGGAAAAGGGTGAGTATAAAAGAAAAATGGACAAAAGCGTATAAAAGGGTGGTAAGAAAAAATGTATTGAATGTGTAAATAAAGTTTGTAATTGTTTTTTGAAATATTGTATTTTATCAGATTACTGCCAGTGAAGAACATTTGAGATGTGTAGGACATGCCCATAAGATGCCACATTTTCCTCCATGATGAACGGTGTACCAATGAAGATGATTTTGGAATGTTATGAACTGTTATGAACATTGAATATGAGGAACTGTCAAGATGAAGATGTCAAGATGAAGATGTCAAGATTTTATGTTTGTGGTCTTCCCCTTAAATTGAAAATGCCCTTGTAAGACTTGACAGTAGTGGAAAAATATTGACATATTTTTTTTTCAAGGGGGGGAGGAATCTGTTAGACACCTTATTTATATAGGTTAGTTATTTTAGTTATTTAGCGACGCACCATAGTAGACGCATATTGAACGGGACTAGTGACGTTTGGGATATGTTGGGTTAGAGACCGGAAAATCAGTTAGCGATAGAATATTCCAGGGTAACGACGTGTTTAGTGACAGAGACTTCTACTGTGGCCCTTTATCATAATAAATACATGTTGAATAGTTCATCATCGTTCGACTACATCTCTACACTTGTTAAAACAGGTGTTGTATGGTTCTTGTTTGTGTTGTTGGTCAACTACACGTAATACACCCGAACAATTACACCCAAACGATTGCAGAGTAATTGGTTGACTTCAAGACAGCCTGAACTAGCAACATCACAGTCCACTGTGATGTTGCTAGTTCAGGCTGTCTTGAAGTCAACCAATTACTCTGCAATCGTTTGGGTGTAATTGTTCGGGTGTATTACGTGTAGTTGACCAACAACACAAACAAGAACTGGCACATCAATTGTAACAGGTGAAGAGATGTAGTCAACGATGATGAACAAGTTAATATATATTTATTATGATAAAAGGCCACAGTAGAAGTCTCTGTCACTAAACACGTCGTTACCCTGGAGTGTTCTAACGCTAACTGATTTTCCGGTCTCTAACCCAACATATCCCAAACGTCACTAGTCCCGTTCAATATGCGTCTACTATGGTGCGTCGCTAAATAACTAAAATAACTAACCTATATAAATAAGGTGTCTAACAGATTCCTCCCCCCCTTGAAAAAAAAATATGTCAATATTTTTCCACTACTGTCAAGTCTTACAAGGGCATTTTCAATTTAAGGGGAAGACAACAAACATAAAATCTTGACATCTTCATCTTGACTTCTTCATCTTGACATTTTCATCTTGACTTGACAGTTCTTCATATTCAATGTCAATGTTCATAACAGTTCATAACATTCCAGAATCATCCTCCTTAGTACACAGTTCATCATAGAGGAAAATGTGGCATCCTATGGGCATGTCCTACACATCTCAAATGTTCTTCACTGGCAGTAATCTGATAAAATACAATATTTCAAAAAACAATTACAAACTTTATTTACACATTCAATACATTTTTTCTTACCACCCTTTTATACGCTTTTGTCCATTTTTCTTTTATACTCACCCTTTTCCATAGAACTAACTTTCGTCAATGATATATGAAATGATTCACACAAAAAAAAATATCCATACTTACTTTTAAATGCTTAACATCAAATTTACTTATCTCCCTTTTCCATAACATATAAATGGTGTCAATATATTAATATATATTACATACTCAATATAATCATAGTTTATTTACAAAATTGTTTCACTTCAATGTCATTCTAGACAATAAATCAGCTACAATATTCACAGATCCACTAATAGCTTTCACTTCAAATTTATACTCCTGTAGTGCTAAGAACCATCTATAAACACGACTGTTTTTCATGCTCTTTTGCTGTATATATTGAATAGGTTTATGATCAGTTAATAATATGAATTTCCTTCCTATTAAATAACTCTCTAGCTTAGTAATTACCCATATTACAGCTAAGGCTTCTCTTTCAATGACACTATATTTTTTCTCTGCCTCTGACAATTTTCTACTTACATATAATATAGGATGTAAGTTATCATAGTTCTGCATTAAACAACCACCAATAGCATTACCAGATGCATCAGTTGTGACATAAAATATTTTGTCTTTATCAGGTAGTCTTAATATTAGTTCATGACTAAAAACATCTTTAATTCTGTCAATAGCTTTCACACATTCCTCATTACAAACTACTTTTTGAGGTTTTCCTTTTTTAAGTAAGTCATTTAGTGGATTCACTATTTCTGCTAAGTTTTTTATAAACTTTCTGTAATAATTTACTATTCCTAATATGCTTTTAATTTGTCTTTTTGTTGTAGGTATTTCAATATTAAGTACTTTCTTTATGTTATCTTCAATAGGGCTAATCATGTTGTTATTTACTTTATGTCCTAAGAAAATTATTTCCTCCAATCCTATTTCTACTTTTTCTGCTTGAATTGTAAGTCCACTTTCTTTTATTATTTTGAATACTTCTTTTACATCTACCAAATGTTCCTCCCAACTATTATTAAAAATACATATGTCATCCAAATAGCAAATAACATTTTCTTTGTTTCCAATTATCATGTTCATCATTCTATTAAATGTGGCAGGTGCATTTACTAATCCAAAACTCATATAATTCCATTGAAAAATACCATATGGTGTTACAAATGCTGTGTAAGGTTTTGCATTTTCTGTTAAAGGTATTTGCCAATAACCTTTAGTTAAATCTAATTTAGTAAAAAATTTTGCTCCATTTAATTTATGTAAAATATCCTCTATATTTGGCATTGGATATGGGTCAAATTCTGTGATGTTGTTAAGTTTCCTATAATCAATACATAACCTTATATCTCCATTCTTCTTTTTGGCTATCACAATTGGTGAAGCATAAGGAGATGTTGATGGCTCAATTATACCTGATTCTAGTAAATTGTCTATTTCTTTCTTTACTTTGTCTTGTAAATGTAGCGGTATTCTATATGGCTTAAGCTTGATAGGTTTTGAGTCTGTTACTTTAATGTCATGTTTAATAATATTAGTTTTTCCTGGTATACTGGAAAAAATTTCTTTGTATTCTTGTATTATTTTAGTTATATCTTTTGACTTTTCCTTAGTTAAATTATTAAGATTAATCTTTTGCCAAGTTTGATTCTCTTTTGTTTCTATTACAGGTATTTCCTTAATATCATTTTCATTGTGATTTTCATTTGTTATTATCATCAAGCATTCTTCTTTTTCTGAAAATGTATTTTCTATTTCCTCCTGAATGTTTTGTATCAACTCATCTTCTCTATCATGATACAGTTTCAAATTATTTATGTGATATGTTTTAATTTTCCCATTTATTTCAATTTGATAATTCACATCACTAATTTGTTTTATCACCTTAAATGGACCTTTCCATTGTTTACCAATTTTATTTTTCAGGTCATTTATCAATATTAATACATTGTTTCCTACTTCTAGTGTTTTCAATTGTCTTTTCTTATTTATATTCTCATGAGCACTTTGTTTGTACTTCTTATTGTTGTTATATGCTTGAGTCCATATTTCTTTCAATTCTGTTGTGATTGTTGTTTCACTGTCATTATTTAATTTATTCTCATTGCCTATTAGATTTTCTTTAAAAACATCTAATTCATCTCTGGGTTTTCTTCCATGTATTATTTCATATGGTGAAAATTGTGTTGCTTCATGGATGTTGTTTCTATGAGCAAATAGTACATAGTTAATGTAATGATCCCACTTGTTCTGATTATTCTGAATTATTTTTGTTAGTGATCTTTTTAATGATCCACCATATCGTTCACATAAACCGTTACTCTCCGGGTGGTAAACCGAAGAGTATATGTGTTGTATATTGTATTGTTTAGTCCATTTCTTAAATTGTTCTGACTTAAACTGAGATCCCTGATCACTCAATATAATTTTAGGTATACCATGTCTTGTAATTACTTTTTGAGTTATGGCATTAATGATATTTTCTGCACTTGTATTTGATAATGGGATTGCCTCTGGATATCTACTAAACATGTCTATTACTGTTAGAATGTATTTGTTATTATTTTCAGTTTGAATTAAAGGACCTATTAAATCAATAGATACTTTCTGAAATGGTGCTGTAGGTTCATCCATTTCTTGAATAGGTGCTTTATTCACTAGGCTTTTGTTAGATCTCTTTTGACATATGTCACATGAGTTTATGTATTTGTTGATTGTTGCTTTCATTTTGGGCCAAAATACTTGTTTTGACAAATTCCTATAACATTTCTTTACTCCCCTATGTGCTGCTAAATTATTATCATGTGTCATGATTAAAACATCTTTCCAATATTTCTGTGGTAAGACAAGTTGTTTTATTTTCTTGTTATCATTACTTGTTTGTCTAAATAATATTTTATTCTCTATACAAAATTTCTCCATTGGATTATTATTGTTTTTATCTGATATTCTTGAATAAATTTTCCCAATAATATTATCATTCATTTGTTCTAATGCAAATGTGGGTGTTGTTTCTTTTTCACTTTGAGATATTTGTGTTTCAAGACTATTTTGTGTTTCCTTTTCTATCTCTCTTTCCTTAACATCTGTATTTTCTATTTGTATTACATTACTGGTTTCTTCTTCTTTATCATTACTTATTACATTTATTGTATTTTCCTGTTTCTCATCTTTTTTATCCATTGATCTTGTTATAATCATACTTGTTATATTTTGTGTTTCTATGTTTTCATGATTTTGTCTTATGGTTTTGTATTTGTTTTGCCAGTCTTCTAATTCTTTTCTTGAACATTCTTTAACTCCTTTTATGTTTCCTACTAACATATCATATCTCATTTCTGGTATTGCAATGCCATCACAATAACCAGTGAAAAATGGAGTTTCAATGTACACCCTTATAGCTTTAAATTCCCTTACAGTGCCATCTGCTAATTCTACTTTCCTAGTAAACCCTTTATACCAATGAGGTTTGACAAATTTAGTTTTTACTGCCAAGGTGTTACAACCTGAATCCCTGATTAATTCCACCGGAATTCTATCTACAAACCCTGGGTACACTGCAAAATTGTTCCTATTTCCTTCCATGAAATATATCCTATCTGTACCTTTATTTTTGTATTCCCTACTGTAACTCCTATTTCTATAATTTCCCCTGTCATTTCTATCTCTACTCCTATATCTACTGTTATTTTGTTCATTGTATCTATTTCTACTTCCAGACCTACTATTCCCTCTTCTACAGTTAGCTGCTATATGACCTTTTCCTTGACATTTAAAACAGGTTATTTCACTATATTTTCTATTTCCACTATTTGATCTGTTTCTATTTCTACTTCTATCAACATTTTCTTTGGTGTATCCTATTAAATCTACTTTGCTCTTATCCCTATCAGAAAATGGTTTATTTGGATAGGCATTTTTGTATACTCTCATTATTTCTGTTATTTCATCTATAGTTTTTGGGTTTCTTTCTCTAATAAAAGATTGTAACTGAGGATCACATTTATTTACAAAGTTGTCCACTAGAATAAAATTTTTTAATCCTTCATAAGAGTTATTCACTTTTTCTAATTTTACCCACTTATTGAAAAAATCCTTTTCCATATTAATGGTAGTTTGGGGTTCTATTCCTAATGATGGTATATTGTCAAAGTATTTCTTTCTAAAAGTTGTAGCATTATGACCATATGCATTTAATAACTCTCTTTTTAAAACCTGATAGCTATCATCAATATGATGGTCATGATTTTGGCATATTGTTAGAGCTTGACCATGAACAAAGTCTATCAGTATTTCAGACCATTCCTCTTCAGGCATATTAAATGTAGACATTTTTGCCTCATATCTTTTCAGGAAATCACCAATGTCATCCTTCTGTTCATCAAAACTTTGTATTTTTCTCTTTAGCCATGTCTGTGAATTAGGGTTGTCTCTTTGAGTGGTATAATTATTTGAGTTATTTGTGTTATTTCTTTGTTCAGTTTGGGCTCTGGCTTGTGCTGCGTCCAATCTCATCTTCTCCATTTTAGCTTCATGCTCTCTCTGCCTTTCTTGGTCTTCTTTTTGCTTTTCATATTCTTCCTTTCTGATCCTTTCTTGCCTCTCTATCTCTTGTCTTTGATGTTCTTCTTGTCTTTCTATCTCTTCTTTTTCCCTTCTTATTTTATCTTGACGTTCCATTTCTTCCCTCACAACTTGCTGTACATAAGCGGCTAAATCCTTTCCTTTTAACTCCATGGCCTTTCCATCCTGCATAGCGGTTTCCTTAACCTCCTTAAGGTCCACATATGATGATGTAGCCATTGTGTTTTATATTTTATATATATTTTTACTTAGCCTATATTGGTTATGGCTATACTTTAAAAGTTTTTACACACTTTTATACCAGTTTTAAGTGTTATGTCTCTATCTATAGATTTAGTAAATGTGTAAATCTAGTCTGAGTTATTATGGTTATATTCAAATCTGTATATTAGGTCCAGTATTACACACAAATTTAAATCTAGTATATTATAGTATGTATAATATTACCATTTAGATCTAGTTATCAAGAGCACTATGACTATTAGATCTAGTATGACCAACTATGATCGATTTTAAAATCTGGTATGACTGAAATGTCTAGAGTAAATTCAAAGACTGTCTAGAGTCCAGATCTAGAGTATATTATGGTTCTATTTCACCATACGAAACAAATATGTGTATACAGTGTCAAATATATCTTCAACAAGATATATATATCTAGAATGTACTACCTTCATTCATTTTTCAATTAATAATATTTCAAATTAGAGTCTAGATGATTAAATTGTACCAAAGAGATGTACAACAATTTGTAGATCTAAATTTAGCCAGACGACAGTGTTTGACTACATAGCCAGTTTCGGCATTATTCTCATGGCAAAATCATAATTGATTTTAACCGCTCAAACTAAAATTATTTTAGTCTGATTCACAGTAAAAGAATCCTACCCGCACTTTCTATCATTAAGTGAAAAAAATTACAGATCTAATTAAATTAATAAAAATAAATAATTTAAAATAATATAAACAAATGAAATAATTAAATGAGACTATCACTATGGGTTGGGATGTGACAATATGGCACACAATGATAACGTCACGAAGTAACCAGGCAACAACGGATATGACGTTTACACAAACAAAACAAATTACAACCCTAAACGTATAATATAGCTTTTCATCTAAATTACGTCTTCTACCCCGACGGGTTTTAAGGCGCACCACCTGATTTTACTCAGGCTAACGTACCAAATTTAGACAAAATCTATTTCTAAGGGCAATCTAAACATATACTAATAAGAAAAATGGCACTTAGCTTTTGATAAGAAAGATCCCTTTGTTCGGACTCCCGAATATGTTAGATCACAACAAATTCCACTGCCTCTCTTCCAGTTCTGACTCTGTTCTCCGGTGCTACCAGTATCCCACGTAATGCCACAGATGTCCTGATATGCCACAGCAAAATGTTCCAGTTTCTTCGACGACTGTTGATGACCGTATGTGTAGTTCCGACGACTTTGTGTACACAGTTACTGACGAATAGGTTAACGGTTCTTCTGGCGATGACTTGACTTGTGTAGATGACTACTGACAAATAACAGTCTCTTGACGGCAACTTGATCTGGACGACTGACGAATAACGAATTTCTTGACGATGACTTGATCTGGGCTGACGAATAACGGCTTTCTTGACGATGACTTGATCTGGGCTGACGAATAACGACTTTCTCGACGATGACTTGATCTGGGCTGACGAATAACGGTTCTCTAAAATAGTTCACTGCTTCTGCTGCTACTCTGGTAGTACGACGAAGTTTGCTGTTGTACTCTGCTTCACTAGACCAAACTGTCCAATGTAGACTAGGTGAGACCAAGGTCACCTCCGACGACGTTCCGTTAGACGATTAACGGTTTTCAACGAAATTAAGTGGATGTAGCTATTTCCACAACAATATCAGCACGTCTAGATATGGTCTAGACCGACGAATACTAGATAGATCAATGTTCAGTACTGATAAAGATTACTTCACTAACCTTCCAAAGGTTAAACACAGTGACCGTTATAAACGTGGCAAGCAACCGGTTCAATGAGCAAACTGCTCCACAAGAATCTCTCCAAGGGTAAGACGACAGAGCGATTTCGATTTAGTTAGCTACCAAACTTGTAGTACTCACAATACTTCTGACAGCGGGCAAACTGTCCTTCTCGAAACTGACGAGGTAAAACTTGATACTCAATGTGGCTCCTATGACGAAGAAAAAATATGTCCAACAGGTTCACTAACGATCTCTCACCCGTTATGAACGAACGGTTTCTCTGGTTGTAGGTCGATTCAGCATATGAAGATCAGGCTTTGATAATATACTGGTTAAGTAGACCAGACGTTACGATGATTACTGTCCTGACGAAGGTCACCCTGAGTTAACGGCTCGTTGAACGTGCGATCAAACAGGCGACGACTGCATGTAGATCTAGAACAAAGTCACTCTGCGATACTGCTGTGTTCAGCCGTACTCCGATGAAATCTTATATCTTCGAGTGCACGACCCTCACCTGAGTAAACGTTCTGCTTCGAGGTCCGGTTCGATGTTCGGCTTCATCAAGGGTCCGGCTTCGAGGTTCGGGGTCGCCACTGTGATGTTGCTAGTTCAGGCTGTCTTGAAGTCAACCAATTACTCTGCAATCGTTTGGGTGTAATTGTTCGGGTGTATTACGTGTAGTTGACCAACAACACAAACAAGAACTGGCACATCAATTGTAACAGGTGAAGAGATGTAGTCAACGATGATGAACAAGTTAATATATATTTATTATGATAAAAGGCCACAGTAGAAGTCTCTGTCACTAAACACGTCGTTACCCTGGAGTGTTCTAACGCTAACTGATTTTCCGGTCTCTAACCCAACATATCCCAAACGTCACTAGTCCCGTTCAATATGCGTCTACTATGGTGCGTCGCTAAATAACTAAAATAACTAACCTATATAAATAAGGTGTCTAACACGTTCCACAAGGGGGCCGTCATCAGTGTCTCGTTAGCTGGAGTGGCGGTCCTTGCACGGAACAGTGGCGGTTACAGTATAGGAATATGAGACAAGCTCCCCAAGTTAGCACTGTTCTCGGCCACTTGTAGCGAGTGGGGCCCAGGAACGGGGACGGTGCGCTGTGTACACGTCTAGGTCCGGTCTGGCCCAGTCAATCGATATGGCCGTCTACCGTTGGGAGCCCTCAGACCAGTGGCGTAGCTAAAGTGGGGGTAGGAGGGGGGAGCATTTCAAAATCCCCCCGGGTCCCCACTTGAGGGGGGCCCCCTAATGAGTGTTTTTTACATTGAAAGTTTAATATTAAGCAACTGCAGGGGCCCCCAAAGAGGCCAAGCCCCCCGGGCCCCCAATCGATGAAAAATTCCTAGCTACGCCCCTGCCTCAGACAGGACAGAGGTGAAGAGCCCTACGTCCAGGACTGGTAGTTAGATAAAAGCCTTTCTAACCACCAATGGGATAATGGCGCCTACGCCCTTCTGGACTTCACTGTAGGTAGACAACTAGAGCTTGACCGCTATGTCGAAGGCGCCGATTAGTCGCCGATTTTGGGTTGTTTCGTTTACGCACGCACTGCTAGTTTTTAAATAACGATTTATACCTTTACTAACTCTGACCTAGAAGAGCGATAATAAAGCTATTTTTAGGTGCTTATCATGGCTTATGATTATCTCATCTCTGTGGCAGCATGTTGGAATGGATTTTTTGAAAGCCTTCAAAATGAAACATATTTAGGCTTATGAATAAGATTCTAATGGGAATATTAATGTTTCAGCTGTAGAATATGGATACAAATAATGATTGGGGTAAGTAATTCTAAGTAGTAAGTAGTGAAGTAGTAGACTAGTGATCTAGTCTGACTAGTCACTAACTAAGTAGTAGTACTACTAAGTACTACTACTAGAGTCTAGTAGAGTACTACTTAACTACTAGGTCTAGATCTACTAGATCTAGATCTAGTAGTAGTAGTACTACTAGACTAGTAACTAGCTAGATCTAGTTAGTAGTAGAGTTATAGAGTAGATCTAGATCTATATAATAAGTATATTACTATATAATAAATAACTCTACGAAATAAATTATAGACTATAGAGATAGACTAGATTGTCACTAGATGAAGATTCAAGATCTAGACCTAGACGACTAGACTATACTAGATCTAGAGTATTCTAGAGTTTCTAGAGACGAGTAATCTAGACAAACTAGAATCTAGATATAGTTACAGTAGATACAGTACTACAGTAGAGTCTAGATCTAGAAAAAATCTAGAACTAGAGTTAACTAGACTAATCTAGGTCTAGAGTTTCTAGTAGCAATTTGGGTAGCAATTTGTATAAATTTGTTGAATTTGTCTCATTAACATTTGACAAATTTGAGACCAATTTTTTTTAGTAGTGAAAAGGAATAAAAAAATTGATGCTAGATCATGAGTAGATCCAGTATTGAATATATGTTAGAATAGATCTAGTGAAAGGGGAGATTGGAAGGCAACTAGATCTAGATCTAATCTAAAATAATCTAAATATCTAAATTATATGACGTGATATTTGGGTACTTGGGTTTACTCAAGTTTACTGTCATTGACCTCAAGTCCTGCTGGTCGAGATGCTTCTTCTAGTTGTGTGAAAAAACTAGCAATGTCAGACGTTTCTTTACCCAATAAGGCAATGTCATCGGCATAAGCAAGGTATTGTAGAGGTTAGCTGTATATCGTCCCTGTTGGTTGTGGACCCACAGTTGTGGATCTATCTGATCTGAAATCAGATTACTAGTCACCTAAGATTTCTTCTGAGTATTTTCCTAGCCTCTTAGTTATAAGCCTAGACAGGATCTTATAAGTCACATTTAGTAGAGAGATTCCTCTGTAATTGCAGCACTTTAGCTTGGATCCTTTTTTTGTGTATTGGGATTATAAGAGCTGTTTCCCATTCTGTTGGTATTACTTCTTCTTCCCAAATTCTTGATATTAGTCTGTGTATTTGGGAATCTAAGTGTTCTCCTCCATATTTAATTAGTTGTGCTGTAATTTGGTCCTCTCCTGGTGCTTTGTGATTCTTTGTGGTCCTAATTATTTCTGATGTTTCAATGAGTGTTGGTTCACTAAGGGATCTGGTCCTCCAATGTGGCAGTTCATATTCTCCATTGTCCCCTCAAAAGTATTCAGCCCATTACACAATCAAATAATTCAAATAATTAAACCGTCTTACTAGAAATAGTTTTACCTTTCAGCAAAGGAAAATGTCAAAATCTGTTTTCACTTGCTTGCCTGGAAAAATGGGAAAGTTTTGTTTGAAAAGATTTAGCATGCACATACATTTCATGTGCAATACCTCCGAAGAAAAAAAAAGTTTGAGTCTTCCACTCTTCATTAGAAATATTAGTAGCAAAGTCATAGTCAATGTCCTTCAAGGAACGTAACAATTTCTTCCTTGAGATCCAATATTCTACTCAATATCTTGTCCATGTTAAGCCAGCAGACACTACTGTGGTACCGATCATTGGAATGTTTTATTTCCAAATCTTCAAGTACTTCTCTGAGTTTCAATCTTTGACTGGATCTTTAAAATATTGCAAATAAGAATTTACACTAGGTTTAGTTTAGGCTTTTTAGAATGATGTGTAGAGACTATTTCTTTCACCTCTTCATCATAACTGATAAGAATCAGAAATTTCAATAATTTATATAGATATTTAAAAGTAGTTATTTTTTATATATTTGCATTCTTTTTATGTATAATCTATGAGCTCACCTAATTTCTGTAGGTATGCGCAGGTCGCATAAAACAGTTAGGCGGGTCTCATGTGGCCTGTGGGCCGTAATTTGCTCACTTCTGATCTAGCATATCCGATCCATGTCTCTTATCTATGAGTATATGATCTATTTGATTCTGGGTGTTAAATCGAGTGAGATCCAGGTTACCTTGTGAATACTCTCATGTTAAAATTTAGTGTTGCAGATAGACATTCCTTTTCCTGATGCAAAATTCACTAATCTTATGCCATTATTGTTGGACTATTCATGTAAGCTTTCTTTGCCAATTGTTGGCCTGTATGCTGGTTCTTTTCCAATTTTTGCATTAAAATCTCCTAGGATTTATTTTGATGTTATGCTTTGGTGCTTCATCATAAATTCTTTCCAGTCCATCATAGAAGGCTTCTTTTGTGTTATCATCTGCATCTTCAGTAGGGGTATGGACATTGATGAATAATATGTTGAAGAATTTTCCTCTCAAACGTAGTGAGCAGAGTCTATCACTTACAGGTTTAAGTCCAATGACATTACCTGCCATTTTCTTTTTACAGCAAAACCTGTACCTAAGTTAATGCTTCCACCACTATAAAATATAGTATACTCCTTAGTTCTGAGAATGTTTTTCCACCTGGTTTCCTGTATGGCTACAAGAGGTACATCCTTTATTTCTTTAACACTTCAGTAAGTTGGGCTAGCGCACCTGCTCTATAAAGGCTTTGCACGCTCCATGTTGCAAAACAAAAATCATGTCTTTTCCAGGCCAAGGCTGTTTTCCTTTGAGATCTGTCCAGGTTTTCTTGTGAGTAGAAGCTTTCAGGACAGTATTTGTTTTTTATATGACAAAGTAGTTAGCCCTGCGCACAACCTTCTGGGGGACTGCCCCTTTCATCTCTCTGGATAGCTGCCTTTATTTTCGGGTAAGGTGCCATAGCCTTTGTTGATCCCTCCACTAATTTCTCACAATTTATTGAATTAGAATTAGAATTAGAAAAAGCTGAAAAGAAAGAGAGGGATAAACTAGAAACATATATTGGGGAATAAGAGAAAGAGATGAAAGAGCAGCTCAACGAGCTCATCAAAAAGAATTAAAAGACTTAGAACTCAAACAAAAACAATTAGAAACCAAACAAAAAGAAAGTGAGGAATGGATAGAATTAGCAAAAGTAGAAGCAGTCAAAGTAAACCCTAATATATCGACCCAACAAACATCTCCAAATTCCTTAACTTTAACATCAAAGAGGAAACTCTTGAAAATTACTTGGATCAATTTGAACACATAGCATCAACCTACACAATGTTTAGTGAAGAAATGGCAAAACAATTATTATTCTGTCGGAAGAATCTTCTCTCGATATTAATTGGAAAAAGGCTTAGAGTCCACTAAACTCTAATGCCTACCTTATATGGGTTGCCTAAATCAGCAAGGGAAACCAATGACTTAGCAGAGTAATCTGAGTTTAAGGCAATAAGAAACAGTCGTAATAAATATAGTTTGTTAAGATGTTGACCATTTGTCTATATTTCAAAAGAAATTGGACTGAAAACTTGATTAGTTGTAAAGAAAAAATTTAACCCAAGAAACTTAAAAATGTTTAATTCAGCTATCAGAATGCTTAACCTTATATATCTTTTTTTTTTTCAAGAATAGAGATGTAATTCTGCTGTGTCCCCGTGAGTTGGAAACCAGTAAGCAAGTCTTCTAATAGAGGTCTGATAGAGTCATGTACATCAAGCGATCAGCACTAAAAGATGTGGACCTGATGTGGTGTCAAGCTGATGAAGCTTTTGCTTTCTTCTTTTGGCTGTTCGTTTAACACAAGACAAAGCACAGACTGTAAGATTTTTTTCCATTTTATGTTAGATTTTTGTTTTAAATTTCTTTTTAAGATTAACTTCATGTTTCTTCACTTAACCTCATGTTCTTCATCGTTTTCATTGTTATGTTGGAGTGTTCATATGACTAGACCAATACATGAGATGAACTGCGCAGTGGTTTCCAAATCAGGGAGCACTCCATATAGTTTTCTTTCTATTGGGGTGATTTGGGGCCAATGTCTTATACGGGCCTCTTGGTAGAGAGAGCAGTTTTGGAGGACGTGGTCGGCATTTTCTGGTGATACTCCACATGGGCAGATTTCACTGGTTCCAATTTTGAGCTTCCGGAACATGTGTTGTCGCATTCTGTTGTGTCCGGTCCTGAGTCGAAAGATTAGACGTTGGTCTTGTCGGGATAGCTTATAGTAAGCATCATCTTTCTTGTGATTTGGATGGGAGCTCGTCCATTTCTCATTTATTTTATCTACAATTAATTTCTTCATTTCTTCTGGATAGAGTGCAGAGTTTACTTGTGAGTTTGTTCTCCCACTCTTGGCGAGTGTGTCAGCCTTCTCATTTCCTGCTAGTTGTATGTGAGCTGGTATCCATTGAATAACAGTTTTTTTGCTATGTTGGAGTTCAGCAACCAAAGAGTTGTTTTTTTAATATTTGGCATGTTCAATAGAAGTGGAAGAAAGAGAGAAAACAAACTCACAAGTAAACTCTGCACTCTATCCAGAAGAAATGAAGAAATTAATTGTAGACAAAATAAATGAGAAATGGACGAGCTCTCATCCAAATCACAAGAAAGATGGCGATTACTATAAGCTATCCCGACAAGACCAACATATAATCTTTCAACTCAGGACCGGACACAACAGAATGCGACAACACATGTTCCGGAAGCTCAAAATTGGAACCAGTGAAATCTGCCCATGTGGAGTATCACCAGAAAATGTCGACCACGTCCTCCAAAACTGCTCTCTCTACCAAGAGGCCCGTATAAGACATTGGCCCCAAATCGCCCCAATAGAAAGAAAACTATATGGAGAGCTCCCTGATTTGGAAACCATTGCACAGTTCATCTCATGTATTGGTCTAGTCATATGAACACTCCAACATAACAATGAGAATGATGAAGAAGAACTCTTTGGTGCTTAAAACAAGAAACACTGTTTTTGTGGCTGTTCTAAAGCCTGAGCTGGATTATGTACATTAAATAAAAATAAAATTCATCAAGATTTTCTAGTTTGTATGAGACTTTATTGAGTTTCTGAAATTTTTTCAATTTTATGCTCCAGACTTGTAGCAAGAACACTAAATTATTTATGTAACTACACTTGAACCACTGAGACATGATCTGACACCATTTTCCCTTTTTACTTAGAAATATAATAAACACAAAAAGTGAATTAATAAAGGAAATTTCACAGAAGTTAATTCATCGCAGACAGAACCAATTACCACAAAATAACCAAGACTGTATGGCAGTGTAGAACAGCTAAAAAGTAAACAGCACATTTTTTTCTATGGGACAGGTTGTGGTGACTAAGTGGTAAAGCACTTGGCTTTCAAACTGAGGGGTCTCGAGTTTGAATCCGAGTGATGACTGGGTTTTTAATTTCAGGATTTTAAGGGCGCTCCTGAGTCCACAAAACTGTAATGGGTACCTGGAAATAGTTGGGGACATGTAAAGGCCATTGGTCATTGTGCTGGCCACATGATACCCTCATTAACTGTGGGCCACAGAAACAGATGACCTATACATCATCTGTCTTATAGATCACAAGGTCTAAATGAGGAAAAGTGGGCAGCTAAAGAGCCTAAAAGTCAGCAACATAAATGTGGCTTGAAGAAGAATGAATTAAAGCTCTCGTTTTATAAGGTTACATCCTGACAAGTTGATTTTATAAAGAAACAATGTTGTAATACAGAAATATAAGATCACAATATAGTTTCTCAATACATTGAGCCTCTAATAAGAAAGAAATGTAACAAGCAAAATAAAAAATAAACAAAGCTTATAAAATAGCTGCACATTTACAGGCACATATCTCAATACTGTTAGTTCTATTTCACTTTTCACATTCTTCTTCTTCTTCTAGCCAGCTTTATTGCTGTGAGCTCTTTTGTAGACTGTGCCAAGGAAAAAAAGTGTGCCGTTTTCTTCAGTTGTTCAGCACTGCCATACAGGGTGTTGGTTATGTTGGGCTGTAGTGGAAGTAGGGTCTGCCTAAGGTGGATTAGGGAGGGGCATTGTTCTATAGATGAACCTGCCTTTGATAGCTTATCTGCCTTTTCATTTCCCATGATGTCAATGTGTCCAGGGATCCACTGTAGTGTGATATTGATATTTAATTTTGATATCATCTGGTGGATTATCACAATGAGTGTTGTCAACTCTCTTGGGATGTTTGAGGTGCTGCTGTTAAGTGCTTGCAGAGTAGATTGGGAGTCTGTAAAGACAACAATATCTGATGGTGGTTGCACTCCTTCATATAATTTGTTTTCCACTGTCTGAAGTGCTATGGTAATTGCCTCAATTTCGCCTTGGAAGTTTGAGCAGTAATCGCCACAGGGTGTGCTTATCTCAAAGTGTTTATTTTTAGGGAAGACCAGGAAGGCACCAAGACCAGCACTGATGGTAGCTTTGAAAGCCAATCCGTCTGTATAAATATGGAAAGCTGTTTTTTGATAGCTTTCGATTGTTTCAAGCGTGCCTACTTTGAGCTCCAGTGGATTTGATTCTTTGTTAAGGTGTTATTTAGTAAATGTGTTTTGATGGTTGGTTGTTTGTAGTTTAGTCCGGGCGTAATGTTTGAAAACCTGGTAATTTTTTCTCTGTTATTGGGTAGGTGGTGTTTTAGGGCTAGTTCATCAGTAAGTTAATTCAGAGTCTTTTGCTTTTTTGGTTGTTTTTCATATATTTCCTCCAACCTTCTGTATCTCTCAATAGCTTCTAATGCTGCTCTGTTGCGCCTTAACTTAAGAGGTTCAATATTCGAGTCTATTTCTCAGGCTGCTGTGGGAGTAGTTCTCATACCTCCACTAATTAGCCGCAAGGCTTGGTTTTGGATTGTATCTAATGATGATTGATAGGTTTTGTTGGCAGCTACTTGTATGGAGAGACAGTTATCCATTACAGATCTGACATATCCAGTGTATAACTGTCTTAAGGTTTTCTTTTCAGCTCCCCAGGATGTTCCTGCTAGGTGTTTTATTATGTTTAATCTTAGTGATGCCTTTTCTTTTAAATCTGCCATAAAGTGTTTTAGAGACAGTCTTTGGTCTAGTTTTACATTAAGATATGTTGGATTTTCTTCTTTATTTATTGGCTGAGAGTCTATTTTTAGGATGTAGTTTCTTTTTGCTGTTTTGTTGCTGTGGCTAAAGATTGAATAAACTGACTTTTCTTTGTTTATTTCCATTTTCCATAATTTTGAATATGTGGAGATAGTTGTGAGGACTCTATTTAGTTTGGATCTAGTCAGCACTGGATATTTCTCTGTAGTCCAAATTAAAAGGTCGTCTGCATAAAGTGCCTTATTGACCGAAATGAGGTCCGGGAGGTCATTCATGAAGATTAGAAAGAGAGTGCAGCTAAGGGCTGAACCTTGTGTAGTCCTTCTTCCAAACTTTTTTTACTAGAGATGGCACCTTCGAATTGGGTTTGGATGGTTCTGTTTTTTAAGAATGCCCTGATCCAGCTGTACATTTTTCCATGGATGCCCATTTTTTTCATCTTCAAAAATAGACCTTTTCTCCACGCTCTATCATAGGCTTGCTGCAAATCTAAAAAAACTGCTGTAGTGTGCTTGTTTTCATGAAACCCTTCTACTGTGTCCTGGATAAAACGAAAGAGGTGGTCTTCTGTTCTACTTGCTTTCCTAAAGCCAGCTTGTGCATTGTGGAGTGAGCAAGTACTTTCTAGCCACCAATAAAGTCGGTTATTGATCATTTTTTCTGCCATTTTACCAATGTTGGATGTTAGAGAAATTGGTCTATAACTTTTTGAGTCTCCAGGTGGTTTATTTTTCTTTAAAATGGGTATTATGTTTGCGGTTCTCCATTCCTGTGGTATGTCTCCAGTTTTCCATGTTTGGTTGATAAAGTTAAGTATACACTTTTGGGCCTGTGGTCCTAGTCCCTGAATCATTTCATTTGTTATTTTATTGTTTCCAGGGGATTTTCTTGACTTGAGGCTTGAGGGCAGTATTGAGTTCATGTAGAGTGAAGGGAGTGTCAAAGATTTGACAGTTGACTGTTGGAGCTTTTTCTTCTTTCTTTAAGATATTACTGAAGGCCTGGTCCAGTTGTTTTCTTGGCTTTGACTTGTTAATGCTGGCAAAATATTTATTGAAGGTTTCAGCCTTTTTAAGGTTTTCTGTTATTATGTCGTCAGTGCCTTTTATAGGTTGGGGGTTTGTTATTTGTTTCTTTCCTGTTAACCGGTGCAGAAGGGTCCAGGCCTTTCGACCATCCTTGTTTAGATCTAGTTGTTCGCATGTTGTGGTCCACTTTTTCTTTTTTTCTGTTTTAATTTTGTATCTTATAAGCCCTGTCAATTTGTTGTACGTTGTCTTGTTCTCTCTAGTAGGTTTTTTTTCTATAGTCTTCCTGGCCATGTTTCTTTCTTTTACTAATTTATCTAATTCAGGTGTCCAAAAAGGTTTGTATTTCTTAACTTGGCCTTGAGGGATGTGTTTTTTTGCTGCTTGTAAGATGTTGGAGACTATAGTTGTGTAGGTTGAATTGACGTCTGTCTCAATTATGCTTGGTAGTCTTGTGTCTGTTTCTTGTGAAAAACCTGTCCAGTTAGCTTTTTTATAGTTCCATCTAGTTGTTTTGTTGGATTGGTATCTACCTGGCATTCCAATATTGAGGAGTATAGGCCTGTGGTCACTACCTATGTCTTCAAGTACTGTTATTTTAGAAGAGTTGGTGATGTCTGTAGAGATAAAAGTTAGGTCAGGTCTGCTAGTTGTGTTGTGTGCTCTGTGGAGGAAAGTTGGAGGTGAAGTTTTGTTTTGCAGAAGTTGTAGGTTAGAGGCATTTGTTACATCCTATATTTCTTTGCCACGCTTTTTGTAGTGTGGGTAGCCTAGGGAAGGTGTGTGTGCATTGATGTTGCCAGCTATTATTGTCCTTGTGTAGTGTGGTAGTTGTATGTCTATTTCTGCTGTTGATGATGGTGGGCAATAGTAGTTTTTGATGTTGTTCCTCCTCTCCAAAGAAGTATTTCCTGCGTGTTGATGTCTGTATTGTTCTGTATTTGTTTTACTGTGGCTTGTGTGTTGTTTCTTACGAGGGTCATAATTCCCTGACATTTGGTGCAAAGGAATCTGTACTGTGTGTAGCCTGTGATGTTTATTTTTTTCTTGGGCAGTAGTGTTTCTTGCAATAGCGCTATGTGTATATCATGCTTCTTGAGTATGTGTTGGAGTTCTGTTGTCTTGTTTTGTAGGCCTAAGATGTTTAGTTGCAAAAGGTTTAGGTGTTTGCTGCTAGTCTGTTTTTTATTCCAGTAGCTGACTTATCACAGGCAGTCCTGGAAGAAACTGCCATGCGCAGACCTTTTATGAGGCGACGTCTGAGCTCGTATGGATTTTTCGTTAAATTCCTTGGCATATAGTGTAGGCTGGCTGTTTCCTCAGGCTTTTTAAAAATCTATAAATATATATAGTCCCCGCATTTTAAGGGAGTTTTCGGTCTTGGCAATTTTCTCCAATACTGACATAAAAGGAAACATCTAGGTCTGAAGACTGTAACCAGAATATCCATGGGACAAGGTGGGGTTGGCCAATGGTCCATTCTCCGCCATCCATAGAGCTCTCCAAATGGAACTTTTCTGCAGTAGAAAGCTTAAAGTGGACTGTGCTCTGGGTATGCCCTGTGGAATTGTCACATCCTGGATCCAGGCCCCTTTACGATATCACATTCACCAGATCCAGAAAAAAAACACTTCATGATGGATTTATATCTAGTATTAGAATGTAGTGAGACAAGGACCTCTGTCTGGTGTAGTGCAATCCAGACCTCCGTCAAAAAGCACCTAGAGGGGGGGAAGGTCCACTATTATTCACTTAGAAAAATGCAAGTGGAAAGGCAGTGGGGTTATTTATTTCTCTTGGTCATTTCCAAGCCCCGATACCCACACGGGGGAGTATCGCCACAGAGTGGAGGTTTGGAGAGTTTTCCTTCTCCTAGATGGGTTGCATTATTTAGGCTGACGTGCCCGATCAACACGAAGCTAAACTGGTTTTGAGGCGCCAGTGTTCCGCCTTTCATCCTTTCTCCTGTCAGTTTGTAACAACACATAAAAAAGGAAAGTTCCCCTTTCAGAACTTGTGGTCTATAGGACAGATGATATAAAGGTCATCTGTTTCTGTGGCCTATTGTAAGTGAGGGTGTCATGTGGCCAGCACAATGACCAACCGCCTTTACTTTTCCCCAATTAAAATTACATGTAGCCAATAATCATTTAACTCTTTGGTTAATTATGTTTTGTTAAGGACAATGAATAATAGTGCTATGTTTCAACTTGATCTGAGTATGGGAAGTGGGAGAATAACATTTACACAATTTTTATCAAAAAGTCAGTCAGACTTGATAAAAGCTTTATAAAAAGTATATTGATATAGACTAGTTTAGGTAACCAAGTGAGCTAAAAGATAAACAAAAATTGTGATGTTTGTGACTCATGGAGTTTTTATTTGTATTTTAAGGATCGTCATACCATTTTAAGATCCTGGGATGTGAAAGACTTTACACCAGACTGTCATCAGTATCTTTACCTCTTCCATGCCGGCAATAAAATACATCTGAAACTTGTTGGTAAATATTTATTTTTTATTATATTGCTCTAGATCTAGATCCTAGAGGCTTTTTTCGCAGTCTGTAAATGTTTATTTTTAATTTTCAAACATTAATATAAAAATAATTTTTTGTTTTATTATAATTGCTTTGTGCTATATTATAAACAAAAAATTTATAAAAGTCTAATCAAAGCATTCTTTTCACCCCGAATGGCAAAAAAAAAATTAATTCCATCTAAACGTGGAAAATAATTCAGGATTCAAAGAGTTCTAATGGGTACCTGACTTTAGTTAGGGAATTGTAAAGGTGGTTGATCATTGTGTTGGCCACATGACACCCTCATTAACCATGGGCCACAGAAACAACATCTACCACATAGACTGCAAGGTCTGCAAGGGGAACTTAACATACATTTAATGCTTTACTTTTTGGTATAAACTTAAGTTTGTTAGCTTCAACTAAATAATGACTTAAGGGGAGACTAACGCTCTGAAAACAATAAATTGGGGAAAAAAGATTTGAATGCTGGGACAAGAAGCCCCTGGATGAGGCTGCCAAGTGATTGGTTCAAATTTCACACAGTTCAGGCCAAACTCTTAGGCCCTTACTCAAATAGAGTAATGTTATTAATATATTTACATTTTGACATCAAAGTTTGTACTTCACAGATCATATTGTGCGTAAAGATGGGTTAGGTTAGATGAGTTCAGCTTTGCCTTGTTAGCCAACAACTGTCTGTATCCTGGACTGTCCACACTTGTATTATTGCTGGTACACTTTCAGCAGTAAGTTGACTTTAAAACATTCCTAAGTTATGACTGTTTTAGTTTTCAACTTCCTTTTAAAATAACTCTAGAACAAAATGGTGACAAAATGAGCCTTATAAACTCAAGAACCCTACATATAACAAATAATTTAAAAGTTTTTAAAAACAATTTTTCAAATTGAAAAAAAAAAAAAAGCTAAACATGTTCTCAGTGTGTTTTACAGCTCATTGCATTGCACTATTAGTTCATTCTAGATTTTTCTTTGTTTCTGGCATTCATCAAAACTGTATCTAGTTAAACTACCAACTATGTCATTTCTTTGGGCAGCTGCTGGAAAGGGTGGGTGCCTAATGTAAAGCTTGGCATTTCTTAAGATCAATAGAGAGGCAATAATGTTTGGGCAGCCCATGTTTTTAAAAAATCTAAAGCTAAGGAACTAAGCAGAAAGATGGTCAACAGATCTTTGTGGTGCCCCAATGGTCTAACATGCTAAAGGATAGGTAAATGTGATGAAGGAATGCAGCTTGGAAAAGAAATATTGTCTCTCTCAGCAGATGAAGATTAACAAACATTTCATTCTGAAATTGATTTAACATTTGTAATGTGTCTCTCTAACACCAGAATATAAAACTCTATAAGACTTGGAATAATCTAATTAGTTTCTTACTTCCAATGCCACACCAGGTGAGCCATGACAGCAGACGTATAGAAGGCATGCTGGGAATGAAATTCATCACATACAGCTGCAAAAAAGTATTTTCATTGGTAATTATGTGGGCTGCACAAGCCTCAGCTGATGCTCACCAAAGGTAAGTGTATGCAAGTATAGTTTTGTACATTGATACAATATATAAGCAGTTTTTATGATTGCTTTATTATATTAAGCAGATCCCTTTAAAAAAAAGTTACTTCAAAATGTATTGGCCCATCAGTCATGTGAATAATAATATTTTCATAGCCAAATGACATAATTATAAAAAAAAGTTCCCCTTTCAGACCATGGGGCTGATGATGTAAAGTTCATCTGTTTCTCTGGCCCATGGTTAAATAGGGTGTCATGAGGCCAGCACAACAACCAACCACTAAACCCAAAGATCCCAAAATTAGAAATTTGAGTCTTTGACAGGATTTGAACCCGGGACCCCTGGTTCAGATAGCTAAGTGCTTTACCACTCAGCTACTGCGCCTCCAATTAACAAAAGAGCGTAGTAGCAGAATCTTGTCTTGTTTTTCTAAGTACTATTCATGTGGCGTTGTTCTGAATACGTTGCATCTTTTGTCATCAAGTATACCTGCTAGCACGGCGTTGCAGTAGTCAAGGCGAGAGAGTATGAATGCCACAGCGGCGTTGTTCTGAATACATTGCATCTTGGCTATTTTGTCATCAGGTATACCTTCTAGCACGGCGTTGCAGTAGTCAAGGCGAGAGAGTATGAATGCCACAGCTAGCATTTTTGTTGACTCAACACATTTGGATCTACTAGTGGACCTCTTTTAATAGTTCATTTCACATAACACTTTTTCATTAATGTGGCTGTAGAGAGATGTTCCTTTCCTCATGTGTCCCAGGTTAAGGTGACATTTGGCATGCTTTTTTTTTCAGAACTGAGGCAAATCTTTTTCGCTGTCCATACCTTTCTTGGTTACCATTTCTTTACATAGTGTGTACATCTGGAACTGGTCGTGAATTGTCCATAAAAATAACACTTGGTATATGATTGTCCTGCAGGACCAAGCCAGCTCAGACGTCGTTGTCTGAGGATTGTAAAGATATTTGGAAGACCAATTTTATCAAGTAACTTTATAAATGTTATAATATCATTAGCTCTTGGAAATCCTATGCCGAACTGGGAGTCGAACACTTAGTGAGGTTGTGACTGAACGTCGCATGAGGTTTGCGGGACATGTTCTACGTCAAAATGAATTACGCACACCAAGAGTTGCGATAACATGGAAGCCAAAATAAGGAAAGCGCAAACACGGACGTCCTTGTATTACCTGGCGACACACCTTCATGGAGGACCTCAGAACAGTGGACACCAGGTGGGAGGAGGCTTCAGACATTACCAGTGACAGATCATTATGGAGACAGCTTGCCGCTCAATGCGCCGAACGGCGCCGGAGGACCTATGTCTAAGTAAGTAAGCTCTTGATACCTCAACATCATCAGCAACTTACATCATTCAATAATTTTAGCTACATTTTATAACTTCAGCTATTAATGTTACTAAAATATAACATTATCAGCTATTGATGTAATTATATTGAAAGTTACCTACATCATGATATCAACAGTGATGTTATAATAATACAAGATACATCAGTATCTGGTCAGCATGAAAGAGAGATGAGTGCTGATGTTGGAAAGCCCAGCAATCACACATTTTATGCGCAGATTTTTCCTCAGTAATGGAGAGGTTAGTCCATATCAAATAGAGGGCAGTAGAGCTTCTCTATTCCATTTTTAAATGATTCTTGGCCTCCTTCAGTCATAAAGACAAAGGTTCATCTCATAGAACACTTTTTCAACTTAACAGTTTTATTCCATAAATCCATGGTGTTGTTTTTTCACTCTGCTCTATATGAAGCTTTTCAAAATCAACACCAATAGCATGGAGAAAAAAAGCAAAAGCACAGGATAGACCCTCATGGAAAGCAAGCATAACAGAAATGACCTGGATCACAGTTGAATATGATGCAATGTTTAGTGATCAAAAATACCAAGCCTGTGACTGCAGATGTGTATCTAGGATTTAGGACTGGCCTCTTAAGGCACATGAGTAGTTGCAAAGGGAAAAGATCATCTATTGAGATGTTAAAGGATGTAGACAGACAAGCTTCATCCACAACAATATTTCTTGCAACTTATAACATTTTTATCTTGCATATCTTTGTCACACTTATTATAAGATTACTCTCTAAACCACAATAGTACAAGTTGCCTTATTTACAATACTGTTTGCTTACTGTCAGAATACTAAAAATAGCCATCTATGTTGTAATATCACTAGTTATTGATAACTTATTATCCATGGTTAGATACCAACTTCATTATTTAAATAAGTACCTTCTATTCATCATACTCATTAAAATAGAGAGGCAGGATAATATTTAAAGAGTTAAAAAAAATGAACATTTTCTGGGATTTTTGAAAGTTATTAGGAAAAAAAATTACATACTACACATTTTCAGTGTCAGAACACTAAAGTCTGCAGAAACTGAAGTAAATCCTTTTTGTTTCAACTTACCTGTTTTATGCCATAAATCCATTTTTTTTTTCACTCTGCGCTAGAATGTTGAGTCAGATATTGAAGCCAGAGCTTTGTATCTAAGTCAAAGACCACTAGTATTTGACAGTGTTTACAGAGGACAAGATGTCCCAGCTCAGTCCAAAATTCATAAAGTAAGTATAAATATTTATTAAATTATAAAAAAATTTTATGTATAGAATTAAATAAGCAAAGGGTTTACAATAGGTCTAGTGCAAGATACATTCTAGGATAACAAATCTATATACCAGTGATTATAGGCAGAAGAAAGTCAGTATACCATTGTTCTTAGAGGAAAACTTTAAAGACCAGCTCCTACAAATAAATAATATTTGCTACTTTGTCAAAATGTGTTTAAAAAGAAAATTTGTTTACAATTTCTTTCTGTTCTAATTAGGACTGTGTCTCAGCGAAGCAAAAGAGTTGGTCTTGGATTCAAACAGTCAATGAATGTTTAGGCATTCATAGTGAAAATACTGCTAACTATCATCAGGTAAATATTATTCCTTTTCCTTTGTGAAATTTTGTGTATTAGAAATTGCTAGCTAGAATCAAAAGTTATTGATTCTCAGTAAATAATTGTGTAGTAAATTTTCACCCAGCCAACATAGATTAAAAATAAAAATAAGTATTTCAAGACTTTCATCTTATATAGAACCAGAGAAATAGAAAAAAAATATGGTAAAAGAAACATTTAAAATGCAATATTATGAAATGAGCTGGGCTCAAAACTGGTCATTGGAAAATGCAGAAAACTAAAGTGAAATCTAATTAGAAGCAGTAGACCAAGTGAAACATTATTACAAGAAGTAAATGAAACTGACACTAAAGTTTGAGTAGTTAACCAAAGTGTCAATAGCTGTAGAAGTGGACAACCAGATGACAGTTTAATACAGGCAGAAAACCAAAATTGCATGCCAATTTTAATACTAAATCAAACATCTCAGTACAATCAGTAAGACATGCATGAAACCAGGTCTATGTCTACAATAATTGCATCTTAATTGTACCAAGATGCTCTGATATTTTGACCATGATGTTCTTATAGATGTAGTATAATGATAAGACATTTCTATTCTTATGTTCTGTAAGTTCTACCATGATGTTCTGATAGAAGTACCTTAATGATTAGGCATTTCTATTCTAATGTTCTGAATGTTGTACTATGATGTTCTGATAGAAATACCTTAATGATTAGGCATTTCTATTCTAATGCTCTGAATGTTGTACCATGATGTTCTGATAGAAGTACCTTAATGATTAGACATTTCTACTCTAATGTTCTGAATGTTCTACCATGATGTTCTGATAGAAGTACCTTAATGATTAGACTTTTCTATTCTAATGTTCTCAAAGCTCTACCATGATGTTTGCCACCTGGAAGAAGACATGCTTTCATTCTTGCTTTGGATGGACAGTTCAACAGTCAGAGCTCAAGTCAAGACTCAAGATCCTGATGTCATGTTAAAACATTTCAGAGTAAGATTATTTATCATTCAGCTTTATTTAGATTTAGATTATATATCATAAACAAAACACAATTATTTTTTTTCATATTGTAGTTCAAGATTATGTCCTTTTTTTAATTACTTTTTTTTATATTCAGAGCAACATATTTCATGTTAAGATTACTCTTTAGCAAAATTGTACAGGTTTTTTACAGCAATAAATATAAAGAAAGAAAGTGTCAGATGCTGATGCACAAATAGGAAAATAATTATTTTGCTAATAATTTTTATTTCAGTTAATAAACAATTGTTGGACTATCAGGGCTAGTTAGATCTTCTCACAGAGCGAAGTTGAGATATTCACCCAGTTCATCACCGCCAAGAACTGCCAGAATGGCATTTGAAGGCTAGAGCTCTTGTCCAATATCAGCACAAACATGTGAGTTTGCCATGGGACTTTTTCATTCAGTTTCCTTGTATGAATCTTTATTATTCTGGAGGAGAACCAAATTGTCAAAGTTGCATCTAAAATTGTTCTGTATAGCTGTGTCTATAAACTAAAGCCAGTTATCATCATTGAATTGTTTAGACGATTTTTTCAATGGTTAACCAGATAGTTGCTAATATCAACCTGATCTTGTACAATGAAAATTCTACAGCTACAAAGGACTTGTTTGAAGTCTTATGATCTTTGATGCACTTAAACTGTTAAATGGCACAAGAGTGATCAAAGCTAGGGCCAATTATGTCTTTGTCATTTATCTTTTGTACATTCTTTGAAGTTCTACAAGAAATTCCTTGTTAGCAGCATTATCAGCCATTCCCTAAAAGACACAATGATTTAGCCACTGTTCAAAGATTTATTTTCATGTCTGTTAAACAAATTTTTTTCTTTGTAGTGACATATTTTATTATAAGATAAGATTAGATAATTTTATTGATCCAATCAAATGGAAATTCAGTTTGACTACAGTTTACAGTTGACAACATCAGCGTAACTACTGTACAATAACATTATAGATGAAAAATTCGAACAACATTCACACACGAAACACAGCGCTTTATAAATTTGACTTCTATGTACTTCTCGATGACGACAGCTGATCTTGTAACACTCCGACCGAAAGTGGGATAAAGGAATTTTTAAATCTTTCTGTTTTAGTCCTAATGGAAATGAGATGACCACTTCGTTCAGATCTTATGTAACAGGGGTTTAATGGGTGCAGGTTGTCCTTATTTCTTCATTCCCAATTAAAAGTCAGTCTGTTTTTGAAACAAAAATAAAAATATTATTCTCATTTAAACATACAATTGTTGTTATCAAAGATCTTGTTCTTTTTCATCATTCCAAATTGAGTTTCCTTGATTTTAAATTATCAGACAAAGTTAGGTGCAATAATTGTCTTGTTCCTGTTTGTTCACGAAATAGTTGGGAGCTTATCCATATATCTTGTGTTAGGACTTGTCCCTGGTCCATGTGTACCAACATCATATCATAGTCACAGTTTTAAAATGCTTGAAATAAAGTTCATCCAAAGACCAAAATAATAAATAACCAGACAATATTTAAATTTGGAAAGCCTCATAAGGAATTGTGTGAAATGAAATATCTTAATTGTAATATAAAAAAAAATGTTCCAAAAAGGTTTGATGTCACTTAGATCCCATGGTACCAGAGCAGGTTTAATTAATGATTAGTGGTAGCTAAGTCTTCTTAATGTGGTTGTATTTGTTGGGATTAATAGTAAAGATTTTTGTTTCTTATACATTCAGGTGTCATTAGCAAAAGGGGACTTTGTCAAGATTTTGGAAAATTCTGATGCTGAAAGATGGAAGGTAATTTTTGTAATTTTTTTCAGTATAAATCTAATTCATTAGCGATTAAGTATCAATATAGTCTTCTTATAAATATAACAGCCTAAGTGAAATCTTGGCCTAAACTGTTAATACTATCTCATCTTCTGTGTGTTTCATATCAAAATTTTAGATGGAATAGAAAGTGAAGTCCCTGCTATTGTGTTGGTCATTCCTTCCTGCTTCCAACAGATTGATAAGTAAGTGGATGAATGTTTACATGTTAGTGAAATTAAAACTAGTTGTAAAGTAGGTCAAGCTACAAAATGATTTTTATTTTCTATCCACAAACCTAAATCCTTTGTGAAGTAGCTCTAATAATCTCTTATTATTAAAGATTCACACTTCCATTGAAATACTGTCTATTGATTAGTATGCACTTTCAATGAAGTCATTTTCTAATCTTTTGTTTTGTCTTTGTTGATTTTAGATTAAGAGAACAAATCAAGGTCAATAGTTCTATTGCTGCTAAAAGATTAAGGTCACATTTGATCCAGTTTTTAAGTGCTGCTATTTCCCAGACACAGTCCAAAGATGTAAGTACACAGTTGGAATAGGGAGTTGTTTCTTTATTATTCATCTTTTTTTTATTTCTGTATGTGGTAAAAGCTCATAAAATAGTATTTTGTTATTATTCATAATTATGTTTTTCCTGCTGTAGATGGTGAATGAGGCAGCAGACATCTTGAAAGGAGCTGATTTCAAGTTCCTTCAACAGTCTTTTCATTTTATTTAGGAAGAAGCTCATCAGTCACTTCAAACCAGGTACAATAAGCAGTAATGTTTGTACTGTAGATATTAGGAATTAGTGTTGCAAACAGAAAGAGATTAATTTTTTCCTTCTCATGATTAAACTATTCTTACCATAATAATAATAATGTTTTAATCTGTGAGGAAATGTGTTTTACATATGTTTACTGTATATTGGAGTGGGTGCAGGGCTGGGTGGGGAATGTGGTCATTGACAGAGCATGTCAAACACAGAGTATAGAATCTTGAATGAGTTCTTTAATTGTGGTCTTAGTTTTTGAGGTCTTAAATAACAGACTGCACAAAACAAATGCCATGGGTGCATGGAACAGCTTGCACTAATTTGAAAATGTGTTATGAATACAGTTTAAATCACTAATGAACAACTATATTTCCATGTACATATGTTGTTTTTTTTAAGAATTATTTGAAAAATAAACATTAAGTTGTTACTAAGTCCATATATCCAAAATTAATTTGACTTGATCTCTAACACAAATTTGTTCTTATTTAGGTGATGATGGAGTCATAAACAGTAGGATACAGAGGTGAAACAAAACTGGAGCTTTAGTTTGTTTGTTTGTAGTAAGTCATTTTTCTTTTTTTGAAGTCATTTCGTTGGGACAAATCAACTAATTTGTTTGAATTTTTTTTTTTAAGAAAAAGTTAGTTTTTGAGTTTTGTCAACACAAGTCAGTTACTTTAAAGCTGTAATTCTCTCTACTGTACCACAGTATTTCTGGATTAAGGCATGCAATAAAATTTTGGGTTATTTCTTGTCTAGGAACTTGGCATCTACTCCAGACATTATTCTGAAGAACACTCAAGTAAAAGAAAAGAAGAAATGTTAAAGGTTAAGGACTTGGGCTCCAATCATACTTACACTTCAAAAGCTTTAATTTGAAAGGTCAGTACTTAGTGATGGGAACTAAACTAAATTTAAAAAGTTAAACTAAAACTAAGTTTCAACTAACAAAAAGTAGTTAAACTAAAAGTTTATCATGAATTTCAAAATGTTGTTAAACTAAACTAAAGAAGATTAATCATACCATACAAACCTTTTCATAACTTTGGGGGGGGGGGGGGATCTAGACCTATCTATAATCATTCGACTCTATGCCTGCGGCTTGAACTAATTCTTTTAACATTGTAGAGCATAATAAAATCAGTATTGAGGAAGATGTTTCTTACATAAAGGTTAATGCACAATAAAATTTAAAAAAAAAGATGTCTAAATAAATATGTGTGCTTGTATATTTGCCTTGAATTAAAACCTTTACCTGGTACTTTTACAAAAAAAATTATATTAACTTATTATTATACCGGTAAAGTTTAAAATCTCATTAAATAACAGATTTAGAATTTCAGATTTAGATCTAGTAACGAAAGATATAGAAACAAAATTTTGGAGTGTTATTTTCTTGTCTGACCACTCACAAACACTATTGCATAACCGTTAAAAGTGTGCATAGAAAAAAACATGGGGTGGTCTTGTCACTGTGGGCCACACACTGCAGTACACTAGGCCTACATGTGTCTATGTCTATCTGATCAGGTTGTTAAAATCACTGTCTGTTTACTTTTTGGGCAGGAAGGGTGTGTACAAATTTCAGTGTAAAGATAGATCTACGAACATGCTTGACTAAACATGGGCCAGTGTGTTATTTTCTTGTTTGACCACTCAACATTACGCAAACACAATTGCATAACGTGCAATGAAAAAAAAAACCAGGGTAGTCTTGTAGTATCATTGACTACACATGTACAGTACACTAGGCCTACAGGCTGTTAAAATCTGTCAGACACAGTCTATTTACTTTTTGGTCTGGGAGGGTATGGATTAGGATGTTGTTTTTTTCTAGAGTTCATTATGCTAATGCTTTTAGATCTATAATTTGTCAATTTAGACATAGATCTCAATAATAAGTCTTAAGACTATAATCTATTATATGTCTCTGCTTCATCAAAGGTTTAAGCTATAAAAAGGTTGTACTTGATGTTCCTGCAGTTAATAAATTATTGTTTGCAGAGAATGAATTGACTAAAACTACTAAATATTGACCTAACTCACTAATCAGATTCCCACTATAAACAGAAATTAAACACCAGAACATGATTTTAGAAAAAACTCGGAACAACTCTATTCATAATATTGCATAAAAGCAACATTTAATACTACTGCTAGTTTCAAGTGCAGATATTGACTCACGGGTAACTTCTACTTTACCCTCTTCAAATGCAGACTGACAAAATAGTTGTTAACTGCATCACTCTTTGATAATCAAATGTTGTTGATATCACAAGACCAGAAAACTGGGATGTGCTTTTCAACCGCTACTACATGTTGAAAATTTTACAAATTTTAATTAAACGTTTTAGTTTGTAACTAAAAAAAAAAAATATGATTATAACTAAACTATTTTTTTCTAGTTAAACTTTGGCCTTAATTAATTTGTTTTAGTTAAACTAAAAGTTTCTAGCTTTTTAATTAACTCTTGCACAGTGATATATAATGTCTGATTAGATTTAAATAGATCTAGATATAGATAGATCTAGATCTAATGAGACTAATAAAAGTCCAACGACAAGTCTAGATTTATCTAGAGTTCTAATCTAGATTCTTGATCAAGAAAATATCATCTAATGAGTGATTTATAGTAGATAAATCTTTACTAGGAATTACTAGTGTCTAGAAAATCTAGGTTTAGTCCTAGATTTTAGTGATAATGAATGATACATTATTTAAAGTCGCAGCAACAGGCCAGTTTAAAAAACGCTGGTGGACAAAATTTCCTAAAATGTTTTCAAAGTCTGTTCCCATCACTGATTGAAGTTAATGTTAAACTATTGGTAGAGTTAGTGAGACAAAAAATTCAAGTTCAAAAATGGAGGCATGTGTTTGTGCGTGCTAAATAAAAACTTGAATGTAATAGCCACTAACTATCAGAAAAAATTTTTTATTCTTCTTCTTGAAACTGTCAATTAGAGTTGAGCCTTCGGCTATTTGGAACTCTAGGCCAGCAAAAGTGAACAAGAGCTCTCTCTCACTGGCCTGAATGAGAACAGTGTACACTGTTCTGTCTGGCGGGTGGGTCAGACTCACAGCAAGAGGCCGCGTACACTAAGACCCCCCCCCCCTACCCATTTTCCTTTTCTATACCAGGCTAACCATGCGGGACACGCCATTTATGTAACAGCCCCTTGAGGAACAGCGCCTGGATTGTGACAAGGTTGTGTGAGCTTTTTTACAACTCTGCGCAATGCAAGAGGATGCTCTCGCACCCCTTTAGGCACCCCCACGGGAGTCTTGTTTTTCAACCCTTTAACCTCGTTTCCTCCTACGATCGTTTCCACCCGGGCACCACTATGAGGCAGGGTATCATGCCCGGGAAAAAAATTTCTATCAAATGATGATTAATTGATATGTCAAGATAAATGTCAAGATTATTTAACCACTTATTAATCTGCGTGTCATGTGTTTATCTCAAATATCAACTATCTTTATTTTCCAACAAAGGAACCAAGGCCTTCTGAAAATCCTATTTTGAAAATTGTTTTATTTGGATTCATGTCAAAATATTTAAAAGATCCATTTTGTATAATTTAAATAATAATTGTGAAATTCAACTTGATATAGCCTAGATTTTAGTCCTACTCATAATATTCTGTATGTATAAATGATTATTTTTTCAATGAGGTTTATAGGCATATTAGTCAAATATTGGATATGTAGCATTAAACAATATAAAATTTGTTTATAGTAGGGGTGCACCGGATAGTACTTTTTTATATCCGGCCGGAGCCGAATACCTAAGTGTCTTGTAAATAGCTTGTATTGCTGAGCATTTTACGAAACTGTTAATAACATACCTATATTTGTTTGTTTTTTTCTCCTTTTATTTACCTTATTGTTTTAAACTCTGTTACTGATTGATTTATAAAAGATTAACAGTATAAACAAAAATTAATCTGTGTAGCATGAGCGTGTCTGTATGTATGTACAAGGCCACCAACTATAAAGGCTGTGTGTTGGAGGGTCAATGTAAAATATGTTAGTAAATATTTAACTAGTTACTAATGTAAATCTCTCATCTGGCTTGTATGGTGGTTGGATGTATGTGTTCAAGAATTTCTGACCAACAACTTGTAATTTTAAGTCCAAAGACTGCTTCTGGATTCAAGGGCATAATACTGATAGCTGTTAGTTAATAGTTGGAATCTGAAGCGTTGTAGGTCATATATTTATTAATCCATTTGCGGCAAACAATATTTTATTAACAGCAGGAACATCTATTATACCTACTCATAGCCAGAGCCTTAAATGTTGCGAAACATAGATTTAATTGTAGTCTGTAGGCCTTTTATTGATATCTATGTTTAGATCTACTGTTATATAGATCTAAGAGAATTAGGAAAACCAAAAAAAACAAAAACATATTTGTTTTATTTTATTGTGCAACGAACGTTTGTTCAGCGCCCTAAATGACATTTCTCTCCAAGTAAACAAACTTAGTCTCATCATCTAGTTACCTCTAGACAGTGTCAATATTTCTCAACAATCTGCGTTAATCCATTCTGGCTTAAGAATGGTCAATGTCTATCAATACATTGTCATGGATTAAACAAATAAGAAGTTGAGCATGTTGAGTCTCTTGAGCCCTCCCTTAAAAGATACCCCTGGTCAGTGTCTGTTTGGCTTGTAGTCCAGCCTCCTAATTGAGACTTAAAGTAAACAAACTTATTGTCCCGGCCAAAAGTATAAAAGGTGTGGCATGTGGTCCAGACCCTTGATTGACAACCTATCTCATAATAAACAAACTCATACCAGATTAACCTTATAAAGATTTGGCTTGTAGTCCCGCCCCTAATAAAAATTCTTCTCCAAGTAAACAAACTCAGTTCCCTCATAAGATGTGACCTCTGGAAAGTGTCAACATGTTGACATCTGGCTTGATGTGGTAAGCTGCCTATCTGTGAACTCAATGTTATGGACTATACAAACAAAAAGAGGTGGGGGTTGCTCATCTCTACCTCTGGAGATATACCCGCACATCTAGACAGATTATCAGCGTGGCGTAGTTAAGGAATATTACATGTTTACTAGACCACTCAAAAGTCAAGACAAGCTTTTAAAATGTGCATGACATCGTTGCTATGTATGTAATGCAAATTTATAATGTAAAGTCTTATTTCTATTTAGATTAACACGCCTTGTCTTTGTACTAAAAAAATATTTGGTGCATATTCATAGTTTTTAGTTTTAAAAACAGATTTTTTTATTTGAAACAAAAAAGTTAATGTATTTCAGAACTGACATTATTGAATCATGTCCACTTTATGAGTATTGGTTTATTTTTATTAACATGGAGATTTAGTTTAAACTTCTTGTTGGACATCGTTTATCAGCATTGACTACCTTTATATTGTTTGCCTTTCGCCTGTGTTGTTTCGATATTTAAGTGTTACCTCCGTTTGGCGTATCTGGAAAACACTCAGCACGGAGGCGCATAACAATATTCATAGAAATACAGGTGTAGCTTTTACTATCCGGTAGTGATATCCAACCGAAGCCGGATAGTGAAAAAGTGCAGAATATTCAGCAGAAGCCAGAGCCGGAGCAACTATCCGGTGCACCCCTAGTTTATAGGCATATACATCAAATAATATTCTATCTGCATGATGACTGGGTTAAGTTTAGGGATTTGGTTAGTTGAACCCCATGACAAAAGTCAAGGAACAGATGATATATAATATATACAGTTAAGCATTCTGTATTTAAAAGATCTCTAACATAAAAAGTTACTCACTAAAACAACTTAAATTTCCTTACTAAGTCATTGCAGTGTGTTAAATTAGTCTTTCTGATTTCATGATTAGCCATGTAAGCTGTCCATTTCACACACTAGAAAATGATTTTTTAAATATATTTAGTTACTTAACTTTATTTTTGATATTAATACAATAAACATTCTTTTATTTTACAGGTCTTATATTTTTGTGGAAATAAATTTTACTAGTGGAGTTTTTGTAGCTGCCAGAGTGGATCAAGGTGGATGTGATATCTATTTATAAACATGTATACCAGTATATTGTAATCAGTGATTTTCATTTTTTGGTAACAGTTTGTTTCCATTTAGATTGCAGTCTTTCTTATGTGAAAACAAGATGTCTGCATAATCTTAGAGGACATTTTTAAACTCATTTAAATTTATTAGATGAAATATTTATAAAACATACAATGTAAATTGTTTTGTAAAATGATTATACATTTGAGTTCATAAAAAATAATTTTTTAATGGCATCATGTTTCTGCTTATCTGTATCTGATACTGATGATGTGTTTTCTAAATCTATTACTGCTTCACCATTGAGGAAAAACTGCACATGTTTAAACCCATATCTGAAGTAACTTTCCAGAAAAAAAAAAGATGTATGTTGGACAGTGTCCAAAATTTCAAATCATTTCCTTCAAAATGTTATCAATTTCCTCCATAACTTCATAACATTATTGAATTTTTTCCTTCAGAACACAATTGTAAATTATCTTTTTTTTTTTTTTTTTTTTTGTTAAACCACAATGAGAGTCTAATAACTAATAGTCTAGCAAACAATTACTTATAATTTGCCTTATTATTATACAATATTAAGATTTACTTCTGCAGGGATGAAAAACTTTTTTTAAAATACAATAGACATGTATAATAATAAAGTACATTCACACCTGACTCACTCATAATTTACATGTGAAAAGTTTATATCAGATTGTTTCTATTTAATGATTTGATTGCCATCAGTGTCTTGTATCTCTTTTGTGATGGTAAAGTCACAAAATGTTGGAAACCCCACTGTGTTTGGTCCAGTATGTGGGTTATTATATTAAAGTCTATTGTATTTTCTATATTATTTTACAAATGTAAAAAAAATAAAAAGAAATTGTTACACTGTTGATGTTTTTAAACTAACATTTTTATTTATTTATGCTTACATATCTGTTGTGTTTTAGTTTGTTCATAAATATAGATTCTTAAATTAAATTGTTTGTTTCCGCACTTATAAACCATGATCATCTGTAAGCCTATCTTGACTCTTTTTTTTTTGTTAAGTTCCAGAAAACATTTATATTTTTTTTCTTGAAACCACTCTATGGAAGCCTCAATTTTAATTATATTAACTTTCATCATAAACATTGGATAGCTGCCTGGTTGTAATGTAGCGGTTTGCTACCATCTCAAGAAGAGCTTTTCCATGAAACATGCCTTTCCAAAACACTCACTATTCTTAAAGATAACCTTCACCCATTAAACCACTGTTACATAAGATCTGAATGAAGTGGTTGTCTCCTTTCCATTAGAACTAAAACAGAAAGATTTTAAAACTCCTTCATCTCACTGTCGGTCAGAGTGTTACAAGATCATCTATCATCATCGAGAAGTTCATAGAAGTCTAATTCATAAAGCGCTGGTTGTGAGTGTGTCTGTGTTTTGTGTGTGAATGTTGTTCGTATTTGCATCTATAATGTTATTGTTACAGTAGTTGTGCTGAGGTTGTCAATTGTTGTCAAACTGAATATCCATTTTCTGGACTGTCGATCAGAATTCTCAATGGTCCAGAGTTCATACTCTGGCAGTCTGCCCAATGACATCCCCGTCATCTTGCAGGAGGTTTGTACGTGGAATTATGTTATCCTGAAGGTACATCTGAAACATGTAAAGCAAACATTTCTTTAGTCTGGCACACAACTTGCACAAGCTTGGACATATGTCGAATACCAGAATAGTTTACTCTAAAGAAAAGTGTAAATATTTGAAATCCATAAATCTATATATGAAAGTCAAAACATGGACTCGCTCTTCTGTGATTCTCCTATTTAAAGATAATTTAAAATTTTACCCAGTTTTTCATTACCTCTTCCTTGGAATAAGTGATCACTTTTTGCAATCCATTTCTTTACTAGAACTGATTTGGTACTCTTTCCTAAATGTTTTTTTGCAACTTTTTATTCAACACAATATTTTTATTTTTTGAAAAAACTGAATATCACACTATAGCTTTTAGCCTTTATATGAGCCAATGCATGGACTAGATTGAGAATGGTAATGCCTTTTGGCAATGGGGAGTGACTACAAATTGAAAGATGTCGTAATGAACTTAAAACAGTTTACAGCCATTAAAAGAACAATAAATACAATAATATTTTTAATTACAATTAGACTAAGCCAAACTTAAAATACACTCAAAAGTACATTCAGCTTAATGTCCATGTTAACATTTCGGAGAAGAAAACAACAAATCTGTTTCATTATGTTATTAGTAGAGTTGGATCATGAGTTCTCCGTAATGAAGAACATCCTGTTAAAGGGAAAGAATCAAACTAAGGATCTATAGTAATAAGGCTTGTCTTCCAGTCCGAAGATTGATGAGGAATACAGTATTTCCTGTTGCTTCGCAGCACCAGCTATGACCTATATATTTTGCCACTCGCAGCACAGCATTACCATTGTTCATCTATTGTGGTTAACAAAATGCTTCTCATTCATGATCAAAGATGTCTACAAAACATCATCATGTACCGGTTAACAAAATGCTTCTCATTCGTGATCAAAGATGTCTATAAAACATCATCGTCATGTACGAATCCCTCTTAGTTCACACACACATAAAATCTCAATGTGTTCGCAAAGTTTAAGTATATTCTCATTTTGAATGTAGCCTTCACTAATATGGATGCAAAAGACGAGTTTATCTGGATCATTAAATTAGTCATGGCCTACGGAAGCCTATACCTTATTAAATTAGCTCTATTCTACGTTTCTTTTTGCAGCTGTTGTCTTTCTTTCACAGCAAGACAATTCCGACTACAAGAAATCGATTTTAAGCTACGTTTTCCCAGTCCGATATTAGTTCCACATTCTTGGATAGAAATCTTGAGTGTAATTTCATAGCGTTTTTAATGATCCCCTTGTGTCTTCCTCTGCAGTCAATCGGCCATACGCTTAAGGCAATCCTTTTTTTTTGGGTGAGCAGAAAGGTCGGCCTAACATATGTTCACCCCCCCCTCTCCAATCCCAAGAAAACATTTTAAGATCAGCTTAGAGCCAGCAAGCTTTAATTGACATAGAAAACACCTGGCAGAAGCGACTTCAGAACGAGACTTCGAGACTTGTTACAAAGGCTGCGAGATACACTATTGAGACAAAATATATTATATTATACAGTCGATACTTCAAAAAAAGAAGATGATTACGTCCTATGCGTCATGCATATTAAACAATGACCTAAAATTCTTCTAAGCCACGTACTGGTTTTTCCTGGCTAGCTCAGGCAACCCATTCCAAGCACTAATAGCACTAGGGAAGAAGGAGCATTTTTACACATTTGTCCTAGCATACGGAACGAAGAATATGCCTTTATATTTGTTTCTTTTTGAGTATTTTATTAAATTTTGTATTTGAAGATTATGGATAAAAAGTGTTTTATGTATAATTGCTACTTTACTTTTGAGTCTTCTATCCTGAAGGTTAATGAGGAATGCAGTATTTCCCGTAGCTACGCCTCCTCAGCTGCGACCTACATGTTTTGCCACATCTAGCGCAGGCATAAACATTGTCCGACGCTGGTCGATTTAGATTTTCTTTTCGCTGTCTACAACAGTCCTCGGCAGCAGATTTTCTTATGGTCTCAAATGTGTATCCCGAGGCCTTTGTAAGTGACCTCCACCTGTCTCGTTCTGAAGCCGCCTCCAACCAGATGCCAGTAGGCGACTTTTAGAGGTATCCTATCGACTCTGTTGCGGCTAGTAATTAGTTGGCTATTTATCTAAAATACTGTATTGCCTCTAATATATTAGGCTATCAATTAAGTCTAATATTTAATTTCAACACTGATGTTTAAGATGCAACTCAATTTTATTGACATGAAAACTAGAAGATGAAAAACAACACACTAACAGGAGACTGTAATACACAATTATAGGCCAAACAAACTTGAGAAAAACACGTCAACACACTAATAAGGCTTGTCTTCGAAGATTAGTGAGGAATGCAGTATTTCCCATGGATGCGCACCCCTAGCTGTGACCTACATACCCTGCCACACACAGGGCAAGAATAACCATTGTCCTCAGGTGGTCGAATTAGATTTTCTTTTCGCCGTCTGCGTCTGTCCTCGGCAGCAGATTTTCTTTTGGTCTCAAATGTGTATGCCACGGCCTTTGTAAGTGACCCCCAGCTGTCTCGATCTGTTCGAACGCGAAAACACCGAACAGTAGAATAAGGGAGACTACAAGAAAACAAACACACAGCGTACACAAATACACATATAAATGTAACAGCCTTCTTTATAACAATAATAATGTTATATTATTACAAGCAGGGCGGACTGGCTATATGGGCATTTGGGGAAATGCCCGGTGGGCCGGTACTCAAAGGGGCTTAAAGCAGGCATATCAAACACGGCGTTCGGCGACACTTTGCATGCGGCCCGCTTGGTCAGCTCAAAAATTATCAAAATAATATTAGTCTATTACGCTGGAAAATAAGAGATAACAAGCTACTTGAATTGAAACAAGTATTTGTTAAGCTGAACAACGAGAATGAGTCTGCAGTGAAAGCAAGCTACATTTTGTCAAACTTAATTGCAAGCCATAGCAAATCATTAGTGAATGTGAGTTTATGAAGGAGTGTGTCGTTAAAGCTGAGATTTTTTGCACTGCGTGAAGAAAATGTATTGTTTCTGAACATGAAAGGTGAACCTGTTGAACATTTCCAAACTGACGAATGGATTCAGGATTTTTGCATTTATAGTTGATCTCAATGCTCACCTGCAAGACTTGAATTTGAAACTTCAAAGTAAAGACAAAATTGTCACTACTGCGTGTGATCATGTCAAATGCTCTCAAGCAAAATTACGACTATGGATAAATCAAATATGAATAGAAAATCTTGTTTACGTCTCAACGTGTCAGGAACTAAAAATATTAAATACGGCTACAACATTTGGTAAATATGTCCTACACCTGGAATAATTAGTAGATGCTTTTCAATGACCGTTTTCTTGACTTCGTTTCAGACGAGCAAGAATTTTCGTTGTTTGTATCTCCATTTTTATTTGCTTCTGAAAATGCTGCTATAATGTGCAACTAGAGCTGATGGAAAAGCAGTCTGGATCTTTGTTGAAAGCAAAGTAGATAGAAGTGGCTGTGCCAAAATTTTTACAGTTATTTACCTGTAAAGAAAGTTAAATTGCGGAAATTTGCAGCCCGAATTCTTGCTTTGTTTGGAAGCAGTGATCTCTGTGAGCAGTTCTTTTCCATAATGAAAGCTACAAAAACACCTTCCCGTTCGAGATTATCTGATCAAAATTTGTCATCAGTGATGAAAGTGTCAGTGGCAAACAAGCTTCAATCAGACATTTATAAACTTGTATCCCAGAAAGAATGTTAAGCATCAGGACAAAGAAAATAACGCGTAATCATTGTAATTTATAATTACCAAAATAGTAGGCTACTACAAATTTAGCTAACTATGGGACAGGTATGCTATCAAATAATGTATTCTATTGTATTGTTTATCATCATCATCACTACTTTGAGTTCCTCATGGAACATAGGGCCTCGACAAAAACACGCTACTCTCCACGGTCTCTTGCTAGTTTTTTTTTTATGGTTTCCCAACTCTTCCCGGTCTTCTCTACTTCTTCAAGTACACTGATGCGCCATGTTCTTTTTGGTCTTCCTCTGCATCTTGTTCCCTGGTGGTTCCACTCTAAGGGTCTGACAAATCCATCTCCACTTCCTCTCTATTGTTTATAATTTACATAAAACTAGTAGGTTGTTTTGCAACTGATTTTTGGCTGCGGCCCCTCAGGTCATAGTAAGTTTTTTATGTGGCCCATACACCTTAATGAGTTTGACATGCCTGGCCTAAATGGTCTCACGAATGCCACTATGCACGCATAAAATTTTTAAAGGTTTTATAATATTCTCTTATATAAGGGGCTATATGAGCATCAAGTTAAATACATCTTTTACAGACTACAGTGTAATACTCATTTAATCTCACACATGTTCAAAAATAATGTAATAGCCTACATACGTAGACAGTGCTATTAGTAGGCTTCATTCTTTAGGACGATTCAAAAGCAACATAAGTCCTATATTTCTTTTAAAGATATAGAGTATTATAGAGCATGCATACATTTATCAATACGTCATTAAAAAAAAACAATGATTTTGAGAACAGATAGGCATATAATTGGAGACCCATCAAATGATATACAATTTACGAAATGTACTGTTTAGAAATGCCTGGACCGATTTTGACATCCAATCCGCCCTTGATTACAAGTACAAGTTCTTCTTCCCTAGTGCCATTAGAGTCTGGAATGGGTTGCCTGGATCAGCCAGGAAAACCAACTTAGAGTTTAAGCCCCTTATTAACATGCATGACTAGATTGACACATTAAACGCATTTGACGTAATTAGCATGTCTTCTTGAAGACGTGTCTGTAATTTAAAAGATAAGATTAGCCTATAATAAAGTCACCACACTCAACCATTCCCTGGCCACTGCCAACAAAAGGTAGATAAGGACAAGGACGCCGCAGATTTTACCGTAAGTAGATCTAGATCTAGACGACTGGACAGATATCTAGATATATTAGAATTAGATTGTTGAATCTTCTTATCTTATAAAATACTGAGTCCCCAGACGCCACTTTGAAAAAAAGAAGATTATTATGTCCTACGCGTCATGCATCTAGTCATGCAATGACTTAAATTCTGCCAAGTTGAATCTTATCATTTTTATTTTACACCATGTGGCATGTCATAATTAAATAATTATAATCAGATTACCAGTCATCATAACAATAACATGTTATGAATTATACTAGACTCTAGATCTGTATAAATCTAATGTACATCTTTGTCCAAACCTAATTAAATTAACTAATTTGGTAATGTGCAGTCCAAGACTCATTTTCTCTCTAATATGTAGATCTATGTGTCATGCTAAATGTACCCAAGTCCTGGGCAATACCATTTATTATAATGACACATACAACGACAAAATAAGATTCAGAATGCCACTTTACCGACATAGAACATGTTTAATTACATTATTTGCACTATAATACAGAAAAATAGTTAGAGTCCACACTTAGACTGTATATATCCAAAAAAGTCCAACTGTCCTGGACTAGGAACAAAAAACACACTTGGAGATATGCGCTGTCTGGGTGCAGCAGATACTTCATGTTACTGTACTCAGATATGCGCTGTCTGGGTGCAGCAGATACTTCAGGTTACTGTACTTAGAGATATGCGTTGTCTGGGTGCAGCAGATACTTCAGGTTACTTTACTCAGAGATATGCGTTGTCTGGGTGCAGCAGATACTTCAGGCTACTGTACTCAGAGATATGCGCTGTCTGGGTGCAGCAGATACTTCAGGTTACTGTACTCAGATATGCGCTGTCTGGGTGCAGCAGATACTTCAGGTTACTGTACTCAGAGATATGCGCTGTCTGGGTGCAGCAGATACTTCAGGTTACTGTACTTAGAGATATGCGATGTCTGGGAGCAGCAGATACTTCAGGTTACTGTACTCAGAGATATGCGTTGTCTGGGTGCAGCAGATACTTCAGGTTACTGTACTCAGAGATATGCGTTGTCTGGGTGCAGCAAACTTGGACTTTGCTGATGATGTTGCACTACTCGGGGCTACAAATAAATGCATTCAAGAAATGACGGAGAGCCTAGACAGAGAGGCACCCAAAATTGGCCTCCGCATAAACTTGGATAAGACTAAAATTATGCGAGTTGGATATAAGGCAAAGGGTGTCCCCGTCAGACTTGGCGAGTCAAAGCTTGAAGAGCTGGACAAGTTCACGTACCTTGGCAGCATCATAACAAATGATGGAGATGCTTACCATGATGTAGCATGTCGAATAGGAAAGGCAGGGAGCATTTTCCAAAGGCTGCAGCCTATTTGGACTAGCCAAGCCATTGGACTTGAGACAAAAATACACCTTCTCAACACAATCGTCATTCCAACTGCTACATATGCATGTGAGACGTGGAAGTCATCTGTCAAAATTGAGAAAAGACTAAATGTGGCTCAACAGAGATGGCTGAGACGGATTTTGGGAGTCAGTTACACAGACCGGATCTCAAACAAGGAAATCCTATGCCGAACTGGGAGTCGAACACTTAGTGAGGTTGTGACTGAGCGTCGCATGAGATTTGCGGAATTACACACACCAAGAGTTGCGATAACATGGAAGCCAAAACGAGGAAAGCGCAAACAGGGACGTCCTCGTATTACCTGGCGACACACCTTCATGGAGGACCTCAGAACAGTGGACACCAGGTGGGAGGAGGCTTCAGACATTGCCAGGGACAGATCATTATGGAGACAGCTTGCCGCCCAATGCGCTGAACGGCGTGGGAGGACCTAAGTCTAAGCATAATATCATTATGGTTTCTAAACAAAAAACTGCTGTAATTTGGAAGTTCAAAATATATAGAGATCTATGTTACTATGTAGGCCTATTAAAAGAAAAACATAATAAAAAGGCAGAAAAAAAAATACATCAAAAAGATATTATTTTTTTCTTTATGTAAATTTGATGCTTTAAAAAAAAAAAAAAGCAACAACTAAGCAAATAAAAAAAAAAACAACATGTAAAATAGAATAAATGAGACTGCATAGAGTTGATAAAGTAAGCTTACACTGTTACACTAGAAACAAACAGATAAGTTTAAAGTCAGGCCACTGATTTTAGAGATTTAATGTTATTTAATTAAGAGAATTCAAAACATAAATGAAAAAATTACAATGAGACTAATAAAGCTTAAACTGACCCCATGGTACCAAACACAGGATTTTTTTTTATAGTACTGGTAACTGAGGAAGGTTTATTACAGGCATGAGTTTGATCTTTTTGAAACTAATTCCTAAAAAAAAATGTTTTCCTAGGCAACTTCAAAACTACTTTGTCAACTATCCAGAGATTCAGGGGAATGAAATCTTAGACTATTTATAATTAAGGTAAATTTGAGAAAAATAGTAATTTCTTGATTATGATTTTAAAACTGCTTTTTTCTATGACATATATATTATAATGTAATAATGTTGTTTTTTTTCAGTTAAATTAAACTGATGCAAACAGTATTTACTTATTAACTTTGACTTACTGATTATCTATGATGAGTCTGGAATTATTATGTGTGCATGATCTAAATTGTGGTGACCCATTCTGATTATTGTAAAAATGTTTTACATGTTTCAGATGTTCCTTCAGAGTTGAAAACAACTACATTCTAGCTTGAACGTCCCACAAGAAGATGTGGGGTGGCAGCAGGCAGGGGTCTAACCTAGGATCATGGAGACCACTAAACGATAGTCCAGAGTGTATATGATTGATCGAGTAGACAAAGAAGGGATGGATTACTGGAGCTAAGAAAAGGCATAATTTAACAATAGACTACTTTGGGGTAAGTTTCCGTAGCTGCCCCTACACTTTCTATGGTCTTATGTATTGGTTTTCTCTAGACTGTTTTTGTTTTTTTGTTGGTCTCTATTACATACACAGTTTAGTTCATAATATAAAGATATTTATATTTAACTCTATATGAAAAAGTTTATGTTAATATGTATTACAAGTGCTATGCCCCTTTGCTTGGGTTTGAAATGCCCTCTGTGTCAAATGAGTTAGCCTTAGTCAAGATAGCAACATAAAAAAAAAAACATTCTTGAAAATGAACTCTACAAAACGAATATATTTGTTCTAGTTTCTACTAGCCTTAATTAACAGTTGACTGTCTAGATTTTACTTTTCTGTTGAATGAAATTTAGATGTTTATTTATTTATTATTTTTCTTTGGTTTATCATAACATAAAGCTTGCTCAGTGCTCAGTTTAAGCTCTTTGGGGAACATGTGGGGAGAAGCAGTATTTGGGAGAAGATTTCCATGCTGTTTCCAACCCTTACTTAACCCTTTCTGCAACATAGCTCAAGCCAAATCTAAATTGAAAATTTATGAAAATGTGTGGTGCTTACTGGAATTCTAAATACAGCCCCTTGAAAGGTAGCCAACTGGTGTATGCCCCTCAGCCCCACAGGGACTTTGTATAAATCTAACAACTAATTTTAATTTATCTTCATCAGATATGGAATGAGAGAGGCTATAGTGTTGATTATATAAATATGTAGGTCTCAGCTGGGGCTGCACAGCCACGGAAAATACTGCATTCCTAACTTATCTTGGGACTTATTTTAAAGGTAATTGTCTACATTTTATACTATACTATCTTTATAAGACATACTGTATAATAATACTTGTATATTTTTGGAAAAAGTGAAGATCTTTGTTTTTACCAGATCATATTGGATGTATCTGATAGTTGTCCAAGAGTTAAAGATTAGTTTCTTGTCATCACAAGGCATCACTTATTCTATAGTGAATCATTGTAGAAATGATATAAAAAGTATTCTGACTTTTAATGTTGTCAGAGGTTCGAATTATATATATATATATACTATGCTGCTTGCTGCTATGCTCTGCTTGTCTCTTGTTCTTGTTGACTATGCTCGCTAGGGGTATGAATCCTCAATAACACTTAACAATACTTGCTTATTTACTCACATACGAACAGTTACCACTAGATAGCCTACACATCAACTCCAACTCCAAATCTCCAAGAATATATCAATATTTTAATATCCAATATTGCTCAAGTAAATATTAATAAACAAAACACCAGTCCATCAACTTATAAATACATAAATACCAGTCCAGGAAGTAAACGTCCAACCTTCCTGGACCGGGAGCAAGACCTTACTGACTTAACACATTCTCTCGCACATTCAACGAAGACTTAATCACTCAGTTCACAACACGTGCAACACTTCGCATTCATAACAAGGGGATATAACAATCATACCAAAATATCAAACTAACATTCATTCTCGCCATACCTCTCCCTGACATCCCCCCTCTCACGATATGACTGTTATTAGATAACAGTCATTCAAATATACACATAAATATACATACATACACACACTGTGTCATACACATACTTATATACATATATATAAACATATATATCTACACACAAATGTATATAATGTACATTAAAGTGAAATAGTCCTTATTAACCTAACAAAAGGAATGTGTCCAGCTATTTACAACAAAGGGAAAGAGATAAAAGAATAAATGAGAAAAGAATAAATGAGAAAAGAATAAATGAGAAAAAAATAGTGGCATGGAGAGTTAAATTACAATTTGAAGTCGGCAGGCATAGTCCTTCCCACGTTAATATTTAATATGTAAAACAGCAAAAATACAAGAAAAGATAAACTCCTATGTATAGCAATAATATACGACAAGATACCATCTCTAATAGTTAAAGGCACGTTTCACATTGTATTGGGGAAAAAATGAATTCTATCAATTATAACTAATACAAATATGCTAAGTCTTGACAGTGTATCTGCTAGTAGACAATGGTCTGTGGTCAAACTGAATTGTGCATCCTCCTGGGTATCAGAGGTATCTGTCTAGGCGTTGGACACTCAACGCTACTAATGAAGTAATGCTACTCTCTATGTATCAGCTTTCTGCACTTTACCGGAAGGAAGCCATCTACTTGGTGCAACACACAACAAGCTATTTCGGATGTACTGTTTAGATAAACACAATAACTATTAACATTTTGTTACAAAAAAAATAATTAAAATACATGAAGACAGACAATGCTGAATTTTCTCTATTGCCAAGTCGCACTCGGGAATTCAGGTGACCCTCGTGGACATCCCCTTCTCAGCAAAAGAGAGAAGGGAAACACTACGTCAAGATTTCTTTTTTCTTTTTCTTGGAAGTTTTAGGTACAAAAACATTTGTAGCCTATTGGGGTCTGGTTTAACTTTACCCCCAATAACAACTTGACAAACTTCTTTAAGACTTGTTTTTCGTCTTCTGGGGATTTTTAGGTACAAAAACATTTGTAGCCAATTGGGGTCTGGTTTTACTTTACCAGTACCAACAACTTGATAAACTCCTTTTGTTAGGTTTAATCTCTTCAATGGTTTGTGTACTCTGTGAAATGGTCTCAGAACATGAATAATATTATTGTCAATAAACTGACAATCAATAATTTCCTTATCAATAAGTTCCTCAGTAGTTACTTCATTAAACCGACAATCAATAAGTTCTTTAGTAGTTAACACATTTTCACTTTTTTCTCTTTTATATGGTTTGTCACTAATATCATTTTCAATATAATGGCAGTCATTTAGTTCCTTATTAGTTAAGACATTTTCAATTAATACTTCCTTATCTTCAATCTCTCTCATATCATTAATAATATAATTACAATCCTTTAGTTCCATAATGGTTAAGACATTTTCAATTACTTCATTATCTTCTATCCCACTTATATTATTATCAATATCCTGACAGTTATTTTGTTCCTCATTAGTTAATATGTCATTTTCAATTTCTATTTTATAGTTCACATCTCCCTGTAATGACAGTTTTACTTCCAGTTCCATTTCCAACTTTACCACTTCTATTGCCTTTCTTTCTAATTCTAATTTTGATCTTTCTAGATCTAATTTTTGTCGGTTTAAATCTTTAAATCTTTCTAGATCTAGTTTTTGTTGGTTTAAAACAAACTCTCGTAAATCATCACCCTTAATTCCAAACATGTGGGCCTGTTCTATTAATACCTCAATTGACCTAGGTTTAAACTCGTCCAGTTCTATTTCCAACTTTACCACTTCTATTGCGTTTCTTTCTAATTCTAAATTTAATCTTTCTAGATCTAGTTTTTGTCGGTTTAAATCTTTTAATCTATCTAGATCTAGTTTTTGTTGGTTTAAAACAAACTCTCGTAATTCATCACCCTGAATTCCAAACAAATGGGCCTGTTCTATTAATACCTCAATTGACCTAGGTTTAAACTCGTCCATGGTAATCACAAATAATAAGAAATATTACTGAATAAGCGTAAATTAACTTATAAAGGTTAAGTTAACAAGTAACGTTCAATTCACATAAGACAATAAATTATAAAAAAGATCAACAAAAAAAAAAAAATTCACCCTTTATCTCCCCTACTGAAAAGGCAATGTACACTCGACCCTGAATGCCCTATACAACAGACAAAAGAAAACTCAACTTATCTGTGTCTGATGCCAGGAAATAAATGACGACTCTTCCCACACGACAGGGTTGCTTTAAGAATGTAGAACTTCTGGAGTGTCAGGTCGCTGTTCGGCCTCCTTGTAAACGCTTTATGACTCACAGCAGATTTAGAGAATGAAACAAATACAAAACAAAATTATTCAAACATTGATATGATACTAATAGTAATAATAATGGGTGCATACAAAAAATGATTATCTAGTCAGGTAGTACAATAATTTAATAATAATCCAACATCAATGTAGTAAAGGTAGATAAATCACGATTACTTGAGTAATTGCATTCATGTAGAATAATTCAATAGTAAGTGAAAACTAGTAGTAGTAGTGTCTCTTTAAATGGTGATGTCCCTTTAAATGGCGATGTCTCCAAATGGCGATGTCTCTTTAAATGGCGATGTCTCTAATTCCAATAATCCAATACTAAGTAAGTAGTAGTAGTAGTAGTAGTGTCTCTTTAAATGGCGATGTCTCTTTAAATGGTGATGTCTCCAAATGGCGATGTCTCTAATTCCAATAATCCAATACTAAGTAAGTAGTAGTAGTAGTAGTAGTGTCTCATTAAATGGTGATGTCCTTTTAAATGGTGATGTCCCTTTAAATGGTGGGTGACGCAATGACCTCGGTATACAAGAAGTAGCTACAAGTCCACATTAGTCAATGACCTTGACTTCAACAATAACGTGTTGATGGCGAAAAAAAAATAGTTCCTCCGTGTTCTCAAAAATTTAAACAATGTCAAGTTCCTCAGTGTGTGTCAAGAGACTCTCAAATACTGGCCGAACGAGGCCCAAAAATGTCAACGAGTAGTAGGTTACAAATAATACAGATTGCCTTGAATCCAACTTTAGTAGACAATGTCATGTACAATAGTTACTGTCCCAGACCGGACGAAGCTCAAAAAATTCGGTATCCTTATCTTTGCTTGTGTTGCTTATTCTTTATTTTCTTATCGACTTCTTCAACGTGACGAATGACATAACAGGTATAACTGACCTGCCCGGACTTAGCCCTCAGATAGATGTCAAGAATAATACTGTATTAGTACACCGGTTAATACACTGGTGTTTAATAATACAGGTAACAGGTACAACGATACCTGCCCGGACGAAGCCTCCAGATGTCAGAGGTTCGAATTATATATATATATATACTATGCTGCTTGCTGCTATGCTCTGCTTGTCTCTTGTTCTTGTTGACTATGCTCGCTAGGGGTATGAATCCTCAATAACACTTAACAATACTTGCTTATTTACTCACATACGAACAGTTACCACTAGATAGCCTACACATCAACTCCAACTCCAAATCTCCAAGAATATATCAATATTTTAATATCCAATATTGCTCAAGTAAATATTAATAAACAAAACACCAGTCCATCAACTTATAAATACATAAATACCAGTCCAGGAAGTAAACGTCCAACCTTCCTGGACCGGGAGCAAGACCTTACTGACTTAACACATTCTCTCGCACATTCAACGAAGACTTAATCACTCAGTTCACAACACGTGCAACACTTCGCATTCATAACAAGGGGATATAACAATCATACCAAAATATCAAACTAACATTCATTCTCGCCATACCTCTCCCTGACAAATGTATATTGACATTTTTTCTCAAGTGATCATAAGGACAATCTTCTATAGCTTTTAAACATATCAAAATATTTTTTGAATATATAATAAACCAGATGGTTCATAAATAAATTGATTATTGAAATTCAACAGATTGTATATTTAGGGTCATATTTTCCTAATCATTTTTGTTTTTGAAATTATTAGTTCTGTTAGAAGGCCTGCATACAACATTTACCAGACATCTTTGTTTATCTCTCTATTTGCAGACTTTGAGAAATGCATTAGATTTAAACTTACTTTAGACTTAGGTCCTCCCGCACCGTTCGGCGCATTGGGCAGCAAGCTGTCTCCATAAAGATCTGGCAATGTCTGAAGCCTCCTCCCACCTGGTGTGTCGAGTTTGCCGTTTCTGTAGCAATAGTGGTTTTACAGGGTGGGGGTCGCTAGCCCCACGCCAAACCCTCCTCCTTTTTCACCCAGGCTTGGGATTTAAATGGCTTTTAAAAATATTTTAATTATAGCACATGATGGAGGATGGGATATTGCTCATGACATCTTAAAAGATAAAAAAAAATGAGCTAAATCTGTTTATGCTATTGGGTATGTTGGTTAAGTTTTTTACTCCCCAAAGCTAGTGATGATGAGATAGAAACAGATAAAAAGACAACACCACATAATTATTTTCAATTTTCCCTAATGCCATTAGAGAGTGGAATGGGATGCCTCAATCGGCCAGGAAAACCAATGACTTAGTAGAGTTGAAGTAACTTATTAACATGCCTGACTAGATTGATCATGAAATGCATAGGACATAATTATATTCTATTTTGAAATAATGCCTGTAATCTAGAAGATATGAAGATTGTGTTTGTCCTGTTCTTTTTGGTCTTCCTCTGTGCCTTGTGTCTGTGGGTTCCCATCTGAAGCCTGAATAGCTCTTTTGTTGGCATTTTTATTTTAGGTGTAACTTGTGTATTGTTCACTATTTATTAAGTTTTGAAAGTGGCTGAGTTTGGAAAGACCTAATCAACTTTCTAACAAACAGCTCTGCTAGCTTGTAGACATCTAGGTGAACATATAAGGATATCTAGCATGTAATAAATTCTATGAAACTTTTAAAAGAATAAGTATATTATTATGAGGTTGTTTTTAGAATAAAGGCATATATTAATATATTTAAATAGTTTGTACATTTTGGAAAGTGTTATGCAAAAGTGATTCTGTTCACAGCTTCCATTATCCAAGGACATATGATTCTCTGGAGGCTTACATCACTGGAAAAAGTCTTTGGGCCCCTGAAGATTACAGTACATGTAATGCTGCAAAAGGAGGAGGATGCTGGGCCAGGGTAAACACTCCATAACATAATGACATAGTGAATGAAATAACATTTTATTTTAGTCTATAATAGTTGTAATTTTAGTCTAAAATATTTAAATAAATGTTATAGTATAAGCCAGTTCCTGAATTAGCTTGTCACAATGCACATTCAGCCAAAGTTAAAAATTCTTGAATAAAGTTATCTCTATTGTACTTAAGCTAGCTATATCCTGTATAGTCAAAAGATTGGCAGCAATTCTCTCTGCAAATGATGATGTGCTGATTCATAATGGAACATTTGATTTTTTTAATGGGGGGGGGGGGGGGAGGACTTGCTAAGTGGTTAAGTGCAACTGCTTTTAAGCTAGAGTTTTCAGGTTCAAATCTTGGTGAAGATTGTTTTTGAATTTCAGGATCTTAGAGTGCCTCAAGTCCATGCAATTCTAATGACATTAGTTGGGGAAGTAAAGAAGGTTTATCATTGTGCTGGCCATATCATGATACCTTTATAACTGTAGGCCACTGAAACAGATGACATTTACATCATCTGCCCTATAGATTCATCATCATCATCACTCCTTTGAGTTCCTTATGGAACATAGGGCCTCGACAAAAACACGCCACTCTCCACGGTCTCTTGCTAGCGTCGCCATGTTCTTTTTGGTCTTCCTCTGCGTCTTGTTCCCTGGGGGTTCCACTCTAAGGCCTGCCTAGCTCTGTTGCTGGTATCTTTTCTAAGGGTGTGACCAATCCATCTCCACTTCCTCTCTAAGATCTGCACTTCTATATTTTTCTGTCCACTCATCTCCCACAGTTTGGTGTTTTCTACTTTGTCATACCAGTGTATTTTTAGGATATTTCTCAGGCATCTGTTGATGAAGGTCTGTATTTTTTTTGTTGTGGCTTCAGTTGTTCTCCATGTTTCTGAACCATACAGTAGGACAGCCTTGACATTAGAGTTAAAGATTCTTAGTTTAGTCTTGTTTGAGATGTAAGGAGATTTCCAGGTTGGTTTTAGCTGTGTAAATGTCTGATGCTAGATTTATACGGCGTTTAATGTCTTCATCTGTTCCACCTGATATACTGACTACACTCCCAAGGTATATAAAATTTTCTACTTGGTCTATTGTCTGAGAATTCAATACTATGTCTCCACTTTGTTTATTGTTTACTTTAAGTACTTTAGTTTTTTGGTGGTTTATTTTGAGGCCTACTCTTTTTCCTACTTCGCTTAAAGCTGTGACCTTTTCTTGCATATCCTGTAGTCTGTGTGATAGTAGGGCTATGTCATCAGCGAATTCCAGATCTTCCAGCTTTTGTATGAGAGTCCATTGGATTCCTTTCCCTGCGTTAGAGTAGGCTTCTTTTGTGACCCAATCCAGTACTAGAAGGAACAGGAGTGGTGAAAGAAGACATCCCTGTTTGACTCCTGTTGTGACTGGAAATTCCTCTGACAGCTTGACACAGTGGGTTACTTGGCAGGTGAAACCATCATAAAGGTTCTTGATTATGGTTATTATTTTATTGGGGATCCCATAATGTCTCATTACAGTCCATATAGATTCTCTGTCGACACTATCAAAAGCTTTTTCAAAGTCAACAAAAGTTGCATAGAGAGGAGATTGCCATTCGACACATTGTTCTACAATTATCCTGAGTGTAGCTATTTGGTCAGCACAAGATCTCCCTTTTCTGAATCCGCCCTGTTCTTCCTTTAGGTGTTCATCACATGCTCCCTTTATTCTGTTTAGTAGGATTCTGCTAAAAATCTTGCTTGGTACTGACAGCAAAGTGATGCCTCGCCATTTCTCACATTGTGATAGATGGTATTTTTATTAGCAAGCCCTATAGATTGCAAGTTTTAAAAGGCATTCTTATTACATTTTAATCCGCAACTATTCTAAAAATTATAATCATTTTTTCAGACATTTTTTCTTTTCTGAGCCACTAAATTGATGATTATGTTAAATCAACAATTGATTTTAAAATAATATTTCTGATTTACTTTGATGCAAGAAAAGGCTAATATTATAAGCAATACTTACTATAGTCAAATTATGCACTTTTATAAAGTATGCTAAGCAGGCTTAAACAAAGCATAAAAAAAGAATATTTGCTATTGATCTTTTAGAAAATGGGGCTATAGAATATACAACTATCTATTTGTTATAATTTTAATGAAGGTTTTTTTGTTTTTACATTTTATCCTCAAATTTAAATCAAAACTATGTCAATAGCTATATGTCTTCATAAGTTATAACTAATTTAACATGTATTTATCTTTGGAATGTTTGTAAATTGTTTTGCATGTTTCTGATGTCCCTTCAGAGTTGAAGATAGTTTACTTCCTAGTCCAAACCTCCCGCAGGGTGATGGGGGATGGGAGCAGGCAGGGTTTGAACTAGAGACCATCGATAAATCTGATCGACAGTCCAGCGCGCAAACTGCACGACCTGGCAGTCAGGATCATTATCTGGGTAACTATTGTCTGATAAATTGAAATAATGATTAAGTCTAGAAGAAGTAAAACTATGGCATGCATCCTGTTTGGAACTATCTATTCACCTAAATTAATTCCACTAACTTCGATAGTAAAGCAGTTTACTTGCTATGTTGTGAGTCTTTTTTTTTAAAAAGATTTTAAAAAATGAAACATTTGTTGGTGCTTCTGCTCTGACACTGAAAAAAATGTAGGTCTGTTGAAGTTAATGAATCATAAAAACAAAGAACAATATCCAGATTATACATGATTACATTTTGTAGTGTCATTCAATAAGGAAATCTACTTGAATTGTAAGCATGTTTCTAACCCTAAATATTTACTATATAAATAAATTATGGCTTTCATATAGTGCTACTTTCATGCTTATAGCATGCTCAGAGCACTATGGTCCAATCTCATTTGTGGACCAGTGGGAGTAGGTTTTCTAACTGCCTTAAAGCACTCAGTAAACACAACTCAACTCGAGTTGTGTGTCGAACCTCTAGCCCCCTTCATAGGCAGCCAAGTTCAAGCGTAGTTGGCCTCTTGACCACGCTTCCTACTAGGCTCGATTGGTTACCTTGGTTGTGGAAAAGGAAATATTTAAAGTTCTTGAAATGTTCAGTATCCTCATTTTGTAATTAAACCTGATGCATGATGGACATTAATATTTTTACTATATATTTCGAATTGCCTCTTACTTTAAAATTTAGCTCTAGCTGGATAACTTTGTGCAATAGAAAAATTATGTTTAGATTTTGGAAATTATAATTTATGTGCTACATCTTAAATTCACTATATACTTGTAGAACTATTGCTTGGAATCTAATTGCAAGTTTCTACTGTCGACTGTCATACTAGATATGGTCTTATGACTGCATTAGAACCGAAACTATAATGGAATCTAATTGCAAGTTTCTACTGTCGACTGTCATACTAGATATGGTCTTATGACTGCATTAGAACCGAAACAATAATGTTTGCCCCCCCCCCCTCCCTTCATATGGAAAGCAGGTAAATCTTTCATTTAGAGCCAAATTATATAACCCTTACCGTATTTATACAATAAAAGTGTACTGAGCATGTTATAGTAGAAAGAAGACACATTATAGAAATCTTATACATAAGAATTTGGATACCAAGAAAAAAAATCTTTTCTCTAGTGAAACTAGATCTGTATGGATAATGGTTTGCTTTTAATCTTTAACAATACAGCCAATCAACCTAACTGGTACATCTGGTAACAGGTACATCTCTTAAGGCTAAAATGACCAGTGTGTGTGTTTTGTATCAAGGATATGCATGCTGTTGGTTTTGAAAAAAATGTTTGATGTGACTGTCAAGGCTTTTTACAAATCTTTTGTATATGTGTATGTGTTTTTTTTTTTCTATTTTTTTTAATTTTGTATTGTAATCGGAATTCTTAAATGGTGGAAAAAAAATGTAAACCACTATTTTGACTGTCAAAAACAGTAAACCTAAAAAAAATGAATTTTGTAGTTTTAAACAAATTGAATCACAGTTATAACATATATAAAATATAGATTTATAACATATTGAATCACACTTATAATACATACAGGCTGGCTGCCTGGTCGTGTGGTATATTGTTTGGACTTCTCGATGGTCCTGGGTTAATACCCTGCCTGCTGTCATCCTGCTGGAAGTTAGGACTAGGAAGTAAATTATCTTCAACTCTGAAGGAACAACTAAAATATGTGAAACATTTTACAAACATTTTTTTGTTTTCCTTTCCCAGCACATACAACTCAATTTACTTCTATTGGCTGGAAATATTTAAAGCATGACAGTGGCGTAGGTAAACTACCAAATAGTGGATCTTATGTTGGATTGATCAGCTCTGATGAACTGACCTGACCGTTGTAATTGAAACCATAGTGAGTAATAATTTCTTAAAAGCACTCTTCTTACCTCCCTCCCCTCCCCTTAAGATTCTAAAGAAAAAATTTGTAGCATGTTACATTACTAGACTGTAAGACTATTTATGACATATCTGTCAGACATACCTACAGGTTGGAAAACCTATCTATTTGACATACCTAGATGACATATTAACTATTTTTCAGACACAATCACTTTATTTGTATTTCAGACTCATGACCACTCTATCTGTATAGGTCCTGGTATACCCTGGGATGATGTTCACCCACAACTTTTAACTTGAAATCTTAAAGGAAGTTTTGTAAGTATATTTCATTAGATTCTTCTGCTTAAAATAATTTATAACAATAAAGAAAAAGTTAAAGACTGCTATTGCATGAGGCTTGTATTTAAAAAAAAAAGAAAATATAATTACTGACAAATGAATTCAAAAGTTTGATGTCAGCTGGCAGAGTGTGAACCTGGTACCATTGTGAAAGATAATCCAGTGTGCCTACTGCACAACCAGGCAGCCATCCAGTCTTAAAAAGAATGTGTTAATTAATCATTTTATTTAGTTTTAAATTAGACTGTTTTATGTTTTATTTGTATCTCTTTTCTATGGACTTTCTTTTGTTTTAACAATATTTTATTACCAGTTATATAAATTTAGTAGAATAAATATAACTACCATTGTTATCTTTAGGCTAAACTAACAAGCATGAATGTCTGGTACAGTAAGATAGGGTTAATGGTCAACCTGACATTATGGTTCATTCATTTGGGACAGCTAATGGTGAGTCAATTCTATTTTTAAATATTAAATTAATCTGATGAATTCCTTTGACTCTTTTTGTATTAAGTATCAAACTTGGCAGTGAAACAAAGACCAAGGAAAAGAAGCATAACTTAATTTATTTAGGTGATAGAGTAGCAGAGTAGGCCTAAAGTGTCTAATGCAGAACATTCTCAGGACATAAGCAATGTATTCATATCTTGTACCTTTGCTGAAATGTTAACAGACAGAAATTTAAAGAAGGGAATCCACCTGGGAAATAGTTTAAAGAGTGTTGGTAGACAAAAAGATTAAAAAAAAATAACCATAGACTTGCAATGAAAAAAAAAAAAGAGCCTACTGCTGTGCCACACCAGTTGGTTAAAAGAAAGACTTAGCAAAAGAAAATCTGGAGATGCTTTAGTAATAAATAAGTCAGCACTTTAATATTGTATTCATATATATATATATATTCATATTATCACATTCCATCTTTCACAGTTTGTGTCTGATCAAGCAGTTCTCAAGTTAGGGCTTGATGAAGTCTACAAACTGACCATTATATCTACTGGACAAAAAAGGATCTTATATGTATATTTTAAACCTGGTCAATGCCTATTTCTCCACTATTGTCGACATCTTGAGACATCACCATTGGCAGAAACCGAAGACGGCTGATACATTTGTGTGGGTGAAAAACTGAAGGCGTCGCTCGAAGACAGCTGATACATTTGTGTGGGTGAAAAACTCAAGGCTTCGCTCGAAGACAGATGATACATCGTTTCCACGTGAGCGCTCGTCACCAACTTTTGACACGCTCTTGCATTGTCGAGGTTTCACCTTACATTGCTATACAGAAGGTCCTCCATTTAGACCTCTGTTCACATATGGTCATTCTAATTTTTCAGAGACTTTACATATTTGGATTATCTAAGCTGAAGTTCTCCACTTAAGTACTGTTGGATTATTTATACGAATGTTCAAGTACTTTTGGATTATTGATCATTGACGTTGAAGTTGGACTAACTTGTACCTATTGGCGCTCTCCTAGTCATCGTTGTACGACGAAGAAATAACACATGCCTGCATTACTACACTTACATTTTGGATTATCTTATTGGATTATTTGGATTACCTGTTGGACTTGTGTTAATTGTAAAGGTCAAGAGGAAATATTTTTTGACATTACTTGAGCATTTGAGCCATCTTATGGCATATGACTGGATTATTTTACTACTACTTTGATGCTCACATTGATGTGTATTCTCAATCGGATTACTTAGTTACCTTACCCATGGATTATTATTGAACTACTCAAGCTGTATTTGTATTTGACAAGCTACAAGAGAGGATTAATCTACATCAGTCTACAAAAGAAAGTCTGTAAGTTATAATTAAGGATTGAATATATTCATATGATTAATAAAGTACATTGATTTTGCTGTGGTATAGCAGTAATTGAAGTTGATTATATATAGAGTTAGTGATTGATAACTCTTGGAACCATATTAAATTGATTTTCATTTTTTATATTTGTTACCTTAAAGGGCGGTCGGCGTGGGTCTGTCTTATGTTTTGAGACTGAATCGGCACAATTTATTTGTTCCGTTCGTTTTCACTTCATCTGATAGGGATCTTTAGGGATTTTCTTGTTGTTCTCCTAGTCCTAATAAGGTCCGAGTAGACCAGCCTTGTTCAGTAGGGACTTCTAGATCATTTTGAAATTTTTTGTTTAGTGGTATATAGTTTTGTTTGTACAATCGTAGTGTGATTTCTCTTTGTATTCATATTGTTTGTTTGTGTAAGTCTTGTATTTACATATCTGTGATTCTCTTGTCAAAGTCTTCTATTTATTGATTTCTTTTAAAGCAGACTGTATTGTTATCTATATATATTGTTTTTGTGTTCGTCACCTATACTTTAATTTATCTCTTTATTCTCTCATTAATTAATTTTTTTTTTCATTTTTTCACTGCACATTTAACATGTTACAAAGATATATTTGAAGTAATAATATTGTGTACATATATACTATCACTTGAATTAGAGCCTTATTTTTTGAGCTCTTGTACTTATTTTGTATTGACACATTTCTCGTACTCTGATTATTTTGTTGGTACATTTTGATGCAACACTTATTACTATTGACTCATTTGTACATTGTATTTGGCACACATTGATTACAAACTCAACACATTTATTGGCCATCTATTATTTAAATATCAAAGATACATGCAAAGTGAGACATTATTATTTGTATTTTGATAACTAAGCACTCACTACACAGTTAATACTACATACAGATTGGAATCCTATATATTTGTTGACTTTATACACGTTGAAGATTATTTAATATTTATTGACATTATACACACTTGAAGCCTAAACCCATACCTATCAACAATGTCTACCTATGATAAAATCTTGGAGTTGGCCAGAGAAATGGAATTGAAGGGTGAAAAGAAAAGAGAATTTATCGAAAGAGAATTGGATGAATTAAAGAAGAAAGAATGTGAAGTAGCGGAACGAGATGAACGAGCGGCAGAAAGAGCGCATCAGAAAGAAATGAAAGAAATAGAGGGAAAAGTTGAGTTAGCTAAACTGGAAGCTGCAAAAGTGAATCCGAACATATTACAACGACTGACACAGCAAGCCAAACCATACGTCTCGAAGTTCCATAAGTTCAATGAGAAAAACGAAACTCTTGAAAACTACATTGTGCAATTTGAGCACAAAGCCTCAACGTATGACATGTCTCCTAGAGATATGGCCAAGCACCTACTCGCCAATCTTGCAGGTGAACCGCTGAACATAATAGCCACCCTGACACCTGAACAAAAGACTGACTACAAGGCTGTGAAAAACAGACTCCTCGAACACTTTGGCAAATCCGAGGACCACTACAGAAAACTCTTTCGAGACATCAGATTGCAAAAGAACGGTGATTACAACAGAATTATTTTTGAAATTAAGCAAAATATCTTAAAGTGGCTTGAACTCTTCAACTGTGATATGACGAGACCAGACCAAATCATTGATATGTTCTTAATTGACAGTGTACTATTGAATGTTACAGACAACATTTTCACTTTCCTGAAAGAGAAGAAAATTAAAAACGAAACAGAACTCATAACTAACCTGAATTTATTCAAAGACAGCCATCCCAATCACACCATCGACAGAAGAGACCATCATTAACACTGATTCAAGTAAATTCAAATACAGCAGCAACAATAAAACCTGCTTTAACTGCGGCATAAAGGGTCACATAAAGAGCCAATGTAGATCAATCAACAGAAGCACTTTCCAGTATCAAAGTGGCACATATCGAGACAATAAATATGACAACAGAAGAAACAGCAGAGCAACCCAAAGTTACAGCCCTAATGATAGAAGAAGGCAATACAACACCAACAACGATAATTACAACTTCCAGAACTATCAAAGAAGACAGCAATACAATACCAACAACTTTCAGAACTATCACAGACAATCCAGACGTGATGGCTACGAACGAAACAGATACAACAGAAATACTTCAAACAGATGGCAAAGTAACAGCAACAATAGAATCCATAGACGCCCTAGCAGTTATGACAACTCAGCCGCAACCATCGACACTCACGAACACGAACATGTAGCATTCATGAACTCAACTCCAGAAAATAATTCCTATCCATTACTTACAAACGGGCTGGACAACGCATCACGAAACAGTAACATTAGAACTGGAAACACACATGACACTAGTAGTTAGCAAGCTAGACATAGGGCAGCACAACATACAATTTTGTTTATTATACAATAGGATACAACACCATCACAAAATCACTAAATATCAGTAATATAACTAAACAATGACATTGTTCACTTAAGTCAACAACTATAATTATCACACTATTTTACATAACACTAGCACCGTTAAGGACTCATTAGCCAGTACAAGTGTAATTCATTGAATCTGTTGATGCCATATTCTACATATAACTTTGATTGTATTTGTACACATGACACTTCAAAAGGTCATATGTGCCCAATTTTTGCATATGTGTAAATTATTTTTCCAAGAGTCCATTTGAACAGAACGCAGTCATATTAAAACCTGAGTATGTGACACTATTTATTGAAATGTATTTTTCATTTTTTCAAATGTACATAACCTTTGTAAATTGTATAGATATAACTGTGACATTGATCTTCACTGATGAATTTATTTTTTCCCACATATCAGTTTTGAAGACTATTTGAGCTTAATTCGAGGCTTGAAACGATACACTTGATGATATGTAATGCAAACAATGATTTTTTGAAAAGAATATTGTATTTAATTAGTGAGATCTATTTGAGCATTACTGATGGCTTGAAAAATAATTGATACTGTGTAATGCAAACTGAATCTTTGAATAGAAGATTGTACTTAATATGAGAAGTATTGGAGCATTATTGATGGCTCATGAAGTAATATATATAATGTGTGATGTAATCGCTGATTTTTTTAGGAGAAGATTGTATTTAATATGAGAAAATTATTTGAGCATTATTGATGGCTCGTGAAGCAATACATTTGATGTGTGTCGTAGACACTGACTTTTTGAGAAGATTGTATTTAATATGAGAAAATTATTGGAGCATTATTGATGGCTCGTGAAGTAATATATTTGATGATGTGTGATGTAGACACTGATATTTTTTGAGGAGAAGATTGTATTTAATGACAAAACTTTTGGAGCATTATTGATGGCTCAAGCAGTATATTTTATATTATGTGATGATAACACTAATTTTGAGAAGAATATTGTATGGATATGAGAAAACTATCGAAGCATGATTAATGGCTCGAAGTAATATACTTGATTTTTGAAAGAACATTGTACTTGATTCATGAAGACTATTGGAGCACTATTAATGGCTCAAAGTAATATATTTGATTTTTGAATAGAACATTGTATTTGAGTGATGAAGACTATTAGAGCACTATTAATGGCTCGAAGTAACATATTTGATGTTACATAACGTGAAAAGCTGATTCATTTTTTCGAGAGAAGATTGTAACTTACACTTATGTTAAAAGAACTTGTGCTCACAGTAAGACATATGAGCCAAATGAATATCATGATAACGACCTTGATGCTTTAATATGCTTATGACTTTGATGATTTAAATATGTTCCTCATAAATCATCATTAAAGAATATATTTTCTTGACTTTCATGATTTAGTAGCATTGTCAAAACATTGCCATTATTTTTGTACATAAACCATTGAGACAACATAAATATTTATTATAGATACATTTCACTTGCATTGATTTATTTTAAAGAACATTGTCAATATCTTTTCATTTGACCATGTAACCATTGTCAATATTTTTCATTTGATTATGTAACCTGATGGGATAAACTAAGTATATTTGTATACGAGCATTTTTCATGGCTGCTCATTCCTTTGTAAAATTAATATTGAAAGCATTCTTTTGATAAATTGAGAATTTACTTTGAAATTTTGTGTAAAGAAACACTTGCTTTTTGAGTAATGTTGACAACTATGAGTATTGTCTACACAGACAAATATTTTTTCAAATATTGTAAGGTCAAATGAGACCATATATTAGTCTCATCAAATTTTTTGATGGCATGATAAGACATGTGCCAGAGATTATTTCTCTCTCAAAAGATGTGACTATACATATAATAGTATTATTACTTAAATTTCAAAAGATTTTTACAAAATCTTTTTTTTTTTGAGGGAAAGGGCATAATGTCACAGTCTTAGTTGACATTGCATGATCTAAAGTTCACATCATGTTAATAGTTTAAAAGACACATGGAATTCCTAATGTAGAAAACAGGAAGTAGAATGAATAAAGTTGACTTTGAAGTCAGTCAGTCAGTCAAGTAAAGCAGTCAAGTGAAGTCAAGTTAGAAGTCAAGTGTTATTCTTTGGACCAAGTGGTCAAGTATATTTTAGTCCGGGATGGACAGTAGTGACTTAGAAAAGTCTGTAGTAATTTCAGTTAGAAAGTAACTTGTGGGCAGTTGTTGCCAGTGGTCTTTTGAGACATGTATTAGTTAATCTATATTTCTACACAGTGTTGCCCGCTGAGATGCAGACATGATTTGTGGTTAACGTATTGGATACTTTTGATACCGCTGTTATGCGGATAGGATTATTATTTCTTGACTTGTAGCACTAACAAGGAGTGCAGTATATTATTATTATTATAGTAAAATAAACTTCATGTTGTCTGCTGAACGGACTTGAGTCAGTAGTATAGTGTTTGTCTTGTCACGTGTCTAGAGTACTTCAGGAAGTAAGAACTCAATATTACACCATTCAACGTTCATTGACAGACCCCCTCCCTCCCAACCATTTCCTCTGCCTTATCTTGATGACTTTGACTTTAATTAGACATTAAGCTTTCCATGTGCTGAAATTTAGCATTGTAGAACGGGAAATAAATTGTCTATGACAGTTCAAAGTGTGTATACATTTTTTTTGACGCACCCTGTAAATATATTGTATTCAGTGATTTTTTTATTTTACCATTTTCTAATATTAGTTTGTTAGCTTCAATAACTATTAACCTTTTAGATTGTTATCTTTTGTAATGTTAAGACTAGAAAACAAGATCTCAAAATTATATTTAGGACGATGATTACAATTACTTAGTCAATTACTTAGATAAAATAATTATAAAACAAAAGTTATATAAAGACATAATTATACAATGTTTATATTTTGTATGTTCATAAAAATGTGTATAGCAGTGTTATGGAGTGTGTGTGTGTGGGTGTTTCCAAGGTAACGTTGAGAAATTAGCGATTGGTTGGCGGATATGCAGTGAGGATGGTGAAATTACAAAAATGGTCTAGTGTAATGCAAATTACCCAGGGATCTGAAACTGTACAGACAGGTTTTTTGTAGTGAGTTAGATTTTGTTTAAAATACCATTTTATATTATTGCTACTAGATTTATTTCATTTCATCTAGGTTAGTATTAGGGTTAGTGTTATGTTGTAATAAAAGTTATATTTAGTTTTGTTTCAAAAAAGAAGTTTTTTCAAGTTTCATATTAAATATATATATATATCCAAGCAGTAGTTCTCACCAAACTTTCATACACTGGCAGAACTACCTTAAAAAAATGTTCTGCTGGAGGCTGGTGTGGGTAGTATAGAAGAAATACTTATTCAACAGCTGTGATGGGTTGGAAAATTATCCCACATGGGACTGCATGCCAAATGGTATCTTCAAGGATGGCGTAACGGGGTACTCCTGTAAGCACTATAAAGATTAACTCAGGCACCTTTTTGCCATAGAGGAAAGTAGGTTGTAATAGGGTTTATAAAAACACTGCACTCATCTTTTATCTTCAGCATCATTATTATTATTAAACCATTACTCAAATTTTGCTTTGTTATTTTGCCATGTAGCGATTTACTGCTGCTGGGGTGAACAATGCTTAAAAAAATAAAAATATGCTGTGTTTTTACTTTGGCCCAGCGGTGGCTCCCACATTTATGTCTTTTGTATTTTTCTATACCAGTTCTGTTACTATGCAAATGCAAAAAAAAAAATGCAAGTTGTTGCACTATTGATATTTTTTATACTAATTTTTTATTTATATTATTAATTATTTATTATTATCTAAGCATCTGTTTGTATTTGAGCTGGGTAATGAATATAGATTCTTAAATTTAATTGTTGTTTGTTGCTTTACTCACTTTTAAACTGTGACCATGTAAATTTTGTCTAGATGGAGAATGGTAATGTCTTAGTGTTAATGATTAGATTGAGAATGTTAATGTCTTAGTGTCAATGATAACAGTGAGAATGGTAATGTCTTAGTGTCAATGATAACAGTGAGAATGGTAATGTCTTAGTGTCAATGATAACAGTGAGAATGGTAATGTCTTAGTGTTATTGATTAGATTGATAATGGTAATGTCTTAGTGTCAATGATTACATTGAGAATAGTAATGTCTTAGTGCCAATGATAACACTGAGACAATCATTAGATTGAGGATGGTAATGTCTTAGTGTCAATGGTGTAACACTATGATTAGAGTGAGATGCACGAGATGATTTCAGTTCATGTGAAAATGGGTCTTACACATTGTCGAGCAAAGAGGTACCATTTTTGATCACATGACCACAATTTTTTAGTAAGTTAGCACCATGATGTATCAAGAGACGTAGGTGTCTCTGTTTTATGAAATTGGATTAAATAATATGAGTACCTAATTGGAGATATTTCTAAGGATGTAGTTTGTATTTGATGTGAAATAATTCGTGATGATATTTTATGGCTGAGATTGCCTACTTTATGAACTATTATTTGATGTAATAAATATTTGTCTGCCAGAGAGGAGTTTGTAATTATTTTATCCATAATATGTGATGTGTTTGATTAAGAATACAAGAACACTACATCAAGGCCAGAAGAGGCCCTTATACCATTCAATCAACATTCACACCATTCAAGACGGTACAAATAGTTAGATTGAGAATGGTAATGTCTTAGTGTCAATGATTACATTGAGAATAGCAATGTCTTAGTGTCAATGATTATATTGAAAATGGTAATGTCTTAGTGTCAATGGTAATTTTTTAGTGTCAATGATTAGATTGAGAATGGTAATGTCTTAGTGTCAATGATTAGATTGAGAATGGTAATGTCTTAGTGTCGATGATTACATTGAGAATGGTAATGTCTTAGTGTCAATGATTACATTGAGAATGGTAATGTCTTAGTGTCATTGATTACATTGAGAATGTTATGTTAATGATTAGATTGAGAATGGTAATGTCTTAGTGTCAATGATTAGATTGAGAATGGTAATGACTTAGTGTCAATGGTAATGTCTTAGTGTCATTGATTACATTGAGAATGTTATGTTAATGATTAGATTGAGAATGGTAATGTCTTAGTGTCAATGATTACATTGAGAATGGTAATGTCTTAGTGTCATTGATTACATTGAGAATGTTATGTCAATGATTAGATTGAGTATGGTAATGTCTTAGTGTCAATGATTAGATTGAGAATAGTAATGTCTTAGTGTCAATGATTAGATTGAGAATGGAAACATCTTAACCTCATTGATTAGATTGAGAATGGTAATGACTTAGTGTCAATGATTAGATTAAGAATGGAAGGTCTTAGTGTCACTAATTACTTTGAGAATGGTAATGTCATAGTGTCAATGATTACATTGAGAATGTTATGTCAATTTTTAGATTAAAATGCTAATTTTTTAGTGTCAATGATTACATTGAGAATGGTAATGACTTAGTGTCAATGATTACATTGAGAATGGTAATGTCTTAGTGTCAATGATTACATTGAGAATGGTAATGTCTTAGTGTCAATGGTAATGTCTTAGTGTCAATGATTAGATTGGGAATGGTAATGCCTTAGTGTCAATGGTAATGTCTTAGTGTCAATGATTAGATTGGGAATGGTAATGACTTAGTGTCAATGATTAGATTGCGAATGGTAATGTCTTAGTGTCAATGATTACATTGAGAATGGTAATGTCTTAGTGTCAATGATAATATTGAGAATGGTAATGCCTTAGTGTCAATGGTAATGTCTTAGTGTCAATGATTAGATTGGGAATGGTAATGTCTTAGTGTTGATGATTACATTGAGAATGGTAATGTCTTAGTGTCGATGATTAGATTGAGAATGGTAATGTGTTAGTGTCAATGATTACATTGAGAATGTTATGTTAATGATTAGATTGAGAATGGTAATGTCTTAGTGTCAATGATTAGATTGAGAATGGTAATGACTTAGTGTCAATGGTAATGACTTAGTATCAATGATTAGATTGAGAATGGTAATGTCTTAGTGTCAATGATTAGATTGAGAATGGTAATGACTAAGTGTCAATGATTAGATTGAGAACGGTAATGACTTAGTGTCCATGATTAGATTAAGAATGGAAGGTCTTAGTGTCAATGATTAGATTGGGAATGGTAATGACTTAGTGTCAATGATTAGATTGAGAATGGTAATGTCTTAGTGTCAATGATTACATTGAGAATGGTAATGTCTTAGTGTCAATGATTACATTGAGAATAGTAATGACTTAGTGTCAATGATTAGATTGAGAATGGTAATGTCTTAGTGTCAATGATTACATTGAGAATGGTTATGTCTTAGTATCAATGATTACATTGATAATGGTAATGTCTTAGTGTCATTGATTACATTGAGAATGTTATGTCAATGATTAGATTGAGAATGGTAATGTCTTAGTGTCAATGATTAGATTGAGAATGGAAACATCTTAACCTCATTGATTAGATTGAGAATGGTAATGACTTAGTGACAATGATTAGATTGAGAATGGTAATGACTTAGTGTCAATGATTAGATTAAGAATGGAAGGTCTTAGTGTCAATGATTAGATTGGGAATGGTAATGACTTAGTGTCAATGATTAGATTGAGAATGTTAATGTCTTAGTGTCAATGATTAGATTGAGAATGGTAATGTCTTAGTGTCGATGATTAAATTGAGAATGGTAATGTCTTAGTGTCAATGATTACATTGAGAATGTTATGTCAATGATTAGATTGAGAATGGTAATGTCTTAGTGTCAATGATTACATTGAGAATGTTATGTCAATGATTAGATTGAGAATGGTAATGTCTTAGTGTCAATGATTAGATTGAGAATGGAAACATCTTAACCTCATTGATTAGATTGAAAATGGTAATGACTTAGTGTCAATGATTAGATTGAGAATGGTAATGCCCTAGTGTCAATGATTAGATTAAGAATGGAAGGTCTTAGTGTCAATGATTAGATTTTGAATGGTAATGACTTAGTGTCAATGATTAGATTAAAATGCTAATTTTTTAGTGTCAATGATTACATTGAGAATGGTAATGACTTAGTGTCAATGATTACATTGAGAATGGTAATGTCTTAGTGTCAATGATTACATTGAGAATGGTAATGTCTTAGTGTCAATGATTAGATTGGGAATGGTAATGCCTTAGTGTCAATGGTAATGTCTTAGTGTCAATGATTAGATTGGGAATGGTAATGACTTAGTGTCAATGATTAGATTGAGAATGGTAATGTCTTAGTGTCGATGATTACATTGAGAATGGTAATGTCTTAGTGTCAATGATTACATTGAGAATGTTATGTCAATGATTAGATTGAGAATGGTAATATCTTAGTGTCAATGATTAGATTGAGAATGGAAACATCTTAACCTCATTGATTAGATTGAGAATGGAAATGACTTAGTGTCAATGATTAGATTAAGAATGGAAGGTCTTAGTGTCAATGATTAGATTGAGAATGGTAATGTCTTAGTGTCAATGATTAGATTGAGAATGGTAATGTCATAGTGTCAATGATTACATTGAGAATGTTATGTCAGTTTTTAGATTAAGAATGGTAATTTTTTAGTGTCAATGATTACATTGAGAATGGTAATGCCTTAGTGTCAATGATTACATTGAGAATGGTAATGTCTCAGTGTCAATGATTAGATTGAGAATGGTAATGCCTTAGTGTCAATGATTAGATTGAGAATGGTAATGTCTTAGTGTCAATGATTAGATTGAGAATGGTAATGCCTTAGTGTCAATGATTAGATTGAGAATGGTAATGTTTTAGTGTCAATGATTAGATTGAGAATGGTAATGTCTTAGTGTCAATGATTAGATTGAGAATGGTAATGACTTAGTGTCAATGATAAGATTGAGAATTGTTATCTTTAAGTGTCAATGATGACTGACTAAGTTTTGGAGGATGTCAGGAGGAGCATACCAGTTTACAGCAACTTCTATTAGTGACCATAAAAAGAGCAATGAAAAAAGGGCCTTAAAAGTTATTCAATTACAATCTTAGAAGCCCAACTACAAAGTACTGTTAAGTAGTAAACTCACTTAATTTTTTTTAATAATACTTTGAAAAAGTTTTCTCTATTAAATCAATTATTTTATAAGAGTTAAACATACATTCTCTATGAAGAAAATATGGTTACAGGAGGCGAATCACAATATAATCATCTGTAGTGTAAACAAAATGTTACTTCGTTACCAAAGATTTGTTAATTTCACACAAAAATAAGCACAATGTCATTGTATTCACAAGAATTCATTCAATCTCGTTTTCACTATGCATGAAGATAAACATATTCACATTTTCTAAAGACTCTGGCGTTCAAAATTTTGCACAATGTCATTTTATTTGTACACGAAGGTAGCTGCAAAGTCTTGAGAAAAAAAAGACTATATCTAAATCATTAAATTAAGCTTGGTCTAAGACTACCTTGTTTCTCATTATATCTTTTATACTTTGCTAATCTACTTATAAGTCATTAAGCTGCTTGGCTTTGTAGCACTGGCAAAGATATATATATTGTAACGTTTCTCACTACCCAGATTCTCTGCAAACTGTACCACACGACACAACCAATTCAAAGAACTTGACAACTCAGGGCTGAGTAACAGTTTAATATCAAATATAGACATTACGATTAGGATTTTATAACATTAGCCAATTGCGATTGAACTTGGTCCGTGAACGAATAAAAAATTACGGTTGAGGTTTGATGCTTAGTGGAGAATCTTATTAGGGGGTTGCAGCACTTAAAAGGTTGAGAACCGCTGGCCTATCTCAAGAGTTGCCCTGGCTGTAAACGTCATTGTCTAGGGGGTTGGGTAACTGGAAAGCGACTCTAAGCCTTAGTTAGCTTCTTGACGACAGAAACATCTTAACTTGTAAAAGTGTAACATGAACATACAGGGCTAAATTTAACTATGTGGAGGCCCCCGGGGTAGAAATTTTGTAGAGCCCCGTACACTTTTTCAAAATCATAAATTAAAAAATCCACTTATTAATAATAAAACTATATGCCATGTTTTGGAAGAAAGAAACAAAGTAGGCCTGCTTGTAAATGTATTCTACTTTATACTTTATAGACTCTTAAACAAAATTTTTATTGTATTTTTTTAGTTAAACAAAGAAGGTACATTTAATTTATCTTTGAGTTTGTGGAGGGTAAGGTCCTGGTTTGACGCACAGCCGTAGAGATTCGAAACTGCATTTCTAAGTTGTAAGCATGATACAAGCATACACATACACGTCTTTCTTGTCAATCGTAAAATTTAAAGTTTTGTCGGAAAAAATGTTCGAAACAAAAAACAACAAACATAAAAGTGGCTGAAACGTCAAAATTTTGAGACTTAAAATCTTGTGGAGGCCCCTTTCTTGTGGATTCACTGGGGCAGTAGCTCCACCATGTCCTGTCCTAAATCCGGCCCTATGAACATAGGCTACTCTTTAAATAAACACATCTCAGAACTTTATAGTTAATGAAACACTTTATTAACTATTCTACGTATTAAGTAATACGTCCCGTACGCAGATAAACGCAAAAGAAAATACAACGCTCACCAACAAAGACTATCTACGATAAGACTTTCCTACTAATAAGCTCTCGACTTACGCAAACCCAAACTATAGTCTAAACTAACCTCTGAAAGTGTATGCACTCTCTCTCATTTGTGCCCCAGTCACCAACTCGCTCTCTCATCTGTCCTTACACACATTCACCTGGACCTCGTGCAACTATGAATTTAGCCCTACCATTATAATAACTAACACGGTTTGTTACACTGGTCTGTAAAAGATTAGTTACTTTATGTAAAACTGGGTGTGTATGATGTGTCTGTCAGATGGACTAGTAAGCAATCAATGAAATAATTACACGTAAGTAACATATCCGGTGGGGCTATGGTTGAGTAAAGTGCTTGACTTCAAAACCTGGGGTCCTGGGTTCGAGTCTTGGTGAAGACTGGGATTTTTTAATTTCGGGATTTTTAAGCGGTCGGTCGTTGTGCTCTATAGCTGTTGGCGAACTATAATAATTTTCTCTGAGTGCTGTGCAAACTGCGTTGGTAGCCTAATAATTTAAAGTCGTAGAATAAGCCAATCATAACTGTAATTAATCAACTTTTTACTTGACAGCCAATTAAATTAGTCCACCGATATCTCATCAGTCGAATCTACACCTGTTTATTATTTAATTTTTTTTTTGAGGTCAATTAACAAACCTATTAAAGCACATCTTGTTTATTCTTTATTATGATACTGTGTTCAGATATGAGGTGATGAAGACAATACAATATTTTATTTTACAAAAACATTTTCTTTTAGTTTACAATCAACTTCACATTATCTTCCTTACTAACTCTAATATTTTCACATGCATTTAAAGCTTAAATATATAGAGATTACAGACATAACTTCAAAAGAGAAGATAAATACGTCCTACGCATTTTATGTTTAAATCTAGTCAGTGGCGTCACTATGGGGAGAGGCGTGGGGTGCAAAGCCGCACCGGGTGGCACCCATCAGGGGGTGACACCCAAGTCGAGAAAATGCACTTTCCCAAAAAAAACAACTTTTAAAAATACAAATTTCTACCTCGAATGTTTCTCACATTTTAGAATCAGCATGTACTAAACTTTCTGAATTCAGTTTGATTTGACTAGTAATTTTCCTATTATGAGAAAAATATTAAGTTGTACACGCCACGGGAAAGAGATTATGAAGCTCTGAAATGTAGAAAAACGTTTGGCACCCTGGGATCCCCCCAGACAACTCTGAGTGAGATTAAGACTCTCCCCCCTTAACAAATTATCTGATCAGTTGAGTGGCGAAAGTAACATTTTATTAATGCAAAATGTTGAGAAACACATTGACATAAGCGCGCTATTCGACACATAGGGCTGCAAGCTTTCTCCACAGCTACTTTCTGTAACGGACTTAGGTTAGTTCTTTGAGAGCTAATGTATGCCCAAACTGTAGTTCTCTACAAGCGTACAAGTATTATAAAGTACACTCAACGAAGGAGTAGAAAATTAGTATTTATTTACTGCAAACAATATAATATATAATATAATATATTACATAAGGGTATCATGACACATCATAGCATTACCCCAAATATTTAGTACGCACACATAGCAAGAATAATAATATAACATCTCCTTACTCTAGGCATAATAACCGAAAAACAATCACCAACACCCTACTCAGACAAGGTCAGCTTTCTGACTAGACGGACCACAGGAAACCTTATTGTCCCCTCCCCCTTGAAAAACCCCGTGCTAAAAACAATCTACAACTCAACTAATAAAATAAACAAACATACACACACACAATTTCACTTTTTACACACCCTTCTCTTGACAATATACAATTGGGGCATTTAAATAGCCCCTCAAAGAACTAACCTAAGTCCGTTACACTTTCCTCTTGAATCGGTGTGACACCATGATTAAACGTTGACGGCATGTTTTTGCGCTCCTCTTTTCGGCTTTCGTGTTAAGGATGACTTAAGTAAACATGTTTCGTCTTGTCTAATTGTCACAGTCTTAGTTGATATTGCATGATCTAAAGTTCACGTCATGTTAAGAGTTTAAAAGACACGTGGAATTCCTGATGTAGAAAACAGGAAGTAGAATGAATAAAGTTGACTTTGAGTTCAGTCAAGTCAAGTCAGTAAGGTTTTGCTCCCGGTCCAGGAAGGTTGGACGTTGCTTCCTGGACTGGTGTATATATATGTATATAGGATGAAAGTCGATGGACTAATGATTGTTGATTAATAATATTTGAGAGTTGATTTCATTATGTGCTTATTGAATATTAAGGTATTATTCGTATTTCAATGGATATCTATAGTTGAAGCTCCAGTGTCACTAGTAGTAATTGTTCTTATTGTTACCCGCTGAGATGCGGACGTGATTGATACATTTGATACCGCTGCTATGCGGATAGGATTGTTTATTATTTCTTGACTTGTAGCACTAACAAGGAGTGCAGTGCATTATTATTGTAGTAAAATAAATTTTATGTTTGTCTGCTGAAACGAGCTTCAGTTAGTTTATAATATTCGTCTTGTCACGTGTCTAGAGTACTTCAGGAAGCAAGAACTCAGCATTACACATTGACACTAATGATATATCTCACAAATGTCAATCGACGTCCAGTCGCCTCTTTCCGTAGACGGCGAATGCCTGTGCTGGAAAATATTTCTCTATTATCTCGGTATGTTATTCAAATGATCCTTCTCAGCCGTCACTGCTCAGTCTTTTTTCAAGGTGGCGTTGGGACAATGATTGTTTTGAGTAGGTGGATTTCATCTCCAAGCTAATTGATTTGTTTGTTCAAATTGGCCGTGCTTTTTGAAAGATGGCTCCTGCTTTCCAATCCGTGATAACACTGCCTAAATTCGGGTGTAACAAATCAATAATTTAGCTTACAGTTTTATTGTTCAATTTTAAGAAACAAAAAAACCCACAATAGTTGTTTGTTTTTAGGGAGAGATTTCGTTTTCCTTGAGCCTACCGCACTGGGTGACACCGACCCTAGTGACGCCACTGAATCTAGCCATGCATGTTAATCAATAATATAAACTTTAGCCTACTAAGTAGTTGGTTATCCTGGCTGATACCACACTCTAATTTTTAGTACCCATTAGAGTTTGGTGGACTTAGAGGTATCATAAATATTCTGAATCTCACCCAAAGCCCTTGTCTTTACCAGGTTCAGAAGTCATGTGTTGTAACCTTCAGCCATTAAATCACCTTAATTAAAGATGTAGTGAAAGAAGTGTATACTAAAAAAAAATGTATATGGGTTAAATACATTTTGTCGCATCATAACCTCAAAATGAATTTAAAATTATTTTTTTTTCGACCACATTTTTCACCTGCGGTCACATCATTATTTTTCTTTTTTTTTGTGAAAATTAAACATATTGAAAATTTTTGCAGCCTATTACCTATGATATACTATCAATAAACTACAAGTGAAAAATTATTAGTCTAAATTATACAGAACTAAAGATTTTGAGATTCTTGTGGACAACATGCACCTAAAAATACATTTTGAGAAAAACGCATTTAAAGTTTTTAAAATGATATAAAATATTTATTGCAACCATAAAAATGAAAAAAAAGGGAATTTTTACATAATATAACATAATAGATAATAAAAAAAAACTATTCATTAAAATGGCCTGATTGATAGGTTGGACCTTCTAGAACCTCTGCCCGGTGCTCATGCTCAATTCTTCGCTTTTTCAATTTTTTTCTCCTGGACACTAATGTGATTGATCTTCTTTTTCTAACAACAAGCTGTAGTTTGACATTTTGCTTTTTCTCACTAGAAGAAATGTTCTTTAGTGTCCAGGGAACGCCTAATATGTCAAAAACTGATTTAATGCCATTATTGAAGGCTAAAACAGCAAGGTATGTCGCCGTCCTTAGTTTTTAATGTTGCGAATTCTGTTTTGGGGCATCTTTGCCAAATGAGGGAATGAAAAGATTCATTGGCGTTTTGTGTTCCCATTCTTGAACATGTTTTTAACAGATCTGTGTCTGTTATAGGAAATAACAGTTTTCCTATTTCTGATGTGATGGTCTGATTATGTTTTTTGTATGGCTGTTTTAGTGCCTCTGATCTCTTAAAGTGTGACACCAAGATGTAGTGCCATCAGGACACAACCTGTGGTTATGATCTAGGTCTGAGCTCATCATATGAAAAAATGAGCCCATAACAGCCAGCTTCATTTTTTTGAATGTCAGGAGCATTTTGGCGCAGAACTTTAAAATATTTGTAATTTTTTCAATTTTTGGCTTTGTAAGCCTATAATCTAGTTCTTTTTTGTTAGACATTTTTAAATTGTTCAAAGCATTAAACATTCTTTTTGAGATGTGGTTAATGCAGTCCTCTTTTTAAGATTTCTACATCATATCCTGAGTTGATAATGGCAGATGAATGTGATTTACTATCGCCATCACACAGCATCATGCCATAAACAAGTTTTCTGATGCCACAGAGTGAGAACAAATTTTGGATGCTGCTGCGGCCTCCATTGCATTTGCTGAGCCACTGAAGTTTTTTTGACACATATGCTTAGAGGCATCAAAATTTAGTTCTGCAGAGTTTGAATCACAAAAACAGCAATAATTTGATAGGACTTCGGTGTCGATGACGAGTCCAGTATCAAAATCAATAACTGTGCCAATTCCTGAATGAGATGAGTGGCCCCTTTTATGCCAAGTCCCATCAAAAGAAACTGTAATAACAGGACAGCCTGTTGAACTTATTCTATCATCTGTAGTCAGAGGTTGTGAAATGTTTCTTCCATGCACAACAGCAGATGCCCTAATCATACATTCTTCACCAGCTTCAATTATAGCAGTGTTGACTATGTTAGCTAGATTGTTATAAGTATTTCTGTGCATGCAGGGCATACTCATAAGTCCACAAAACCTATCAAATTTAGAATGCGAGATTCCAGATTCTTTTAATGCAGCGACAGCGCGGACATTAATATCCAGATGAACATTATTACTTTTTTTTTAGGTCCAGTCAGGCCACAAATATGTTTCACAATTTAGGCATTTGATTTTAATCAAATGAGCCATGCCTTTTGATTAAGTGATGCACATGGTTAATTTTTTGTCGAAGAAATGTGGACAGCACAACAAGGAGACCATTGTGGTCAATTCCATTGAATTCATCATGACGTATATGAAATCTTCAGGCAGCCTCTTATTGGTGTTATCAGCGTTAGTAATTGCAGTTAGAATTATTTTTCGTTCAGCTGCACTTGCAGGCTGCGTTGTTGCTGCTTCAGATCCAGCTGTATCCAAAACAGAGCTGCAAACAAATAAAAAAAAATTAGAGGTTCTTTAAAAAAAAATTCAATAGTATGAAAGTACACGTCACATCTATTTATGTACAACATGAAGATTATTTTAAATTTTATAATGCATTTTAGGAATCATATATTGTATTAATCATCAAAAGTAAAAAATGTAAAGAGACATGTTACATGTAGATCTATATAACATGGTTCATACAACTTTTGTGAAAATGAATTCCAGACATTTTCCAGACATTTATCTTATGTTTTCCAGACTTACTAACAGTAAAAAGGATGGCTACCTGAGCATGCCATATGTGCTCTGGACTGCTGTATTCGTGATCTTGGGTTCAAACCCGGCCAATAACTAACCCCTGTCGTACTGTGGGAGGTTTGGACTAGGGTGTAATAATAATTTTCAATTATTAAGGAACATACGATACAAGGGGGAAAAAAAGTCACTAATCTTGTAGCACTTAGACTTGGGAAATTTAATAGGCCCTATATAGTTTAATAGGCCTAACTTAGTTGTAAAATCTTATTCTTAATCTCATAACTAGTCCAATAGTTTTATAATTTTTATATAGATATTTAGTGGCTTAAACATTAGACACTAGTTAAAAAGTAAAGACTTATTTAAACTAGCCTAGGTAAGAGGGCCTACCTCTAGTAGGCCTATAATTCTATTGGAGGAGATAATTTTAAATAAAGATCTAGAGATAGATTAACTGTATTGAACTTGAAATTTAATTTGTAGTAGTGGCTTACTTATGTCTAATTCACAATAGGCCTATGTGAATACTGACTTGTTTTTTTTAACGGGGTAAAAATTGATAATATTGATATCTAGATCTAAATCTATATCATAACCATACTAGATTATAATTATAGATCTATATGCTAAGTATGCTAGAACTAAATCTAGACTTAGATCAAGACTAAATCTAGTAGTAGATCTAGTATTCTAAGTCTTTTTAGTTTTTGAGTTTAGACTCAAGATCTATATTCTACATTGAATAGATTTGGGGAAAAAAAAAAAGGGGGGGGGGTAATCGTGCATAGATCGAGACTAAATCTAGTTGCAGACCTAGTAATCTAAGTCATTCTTGTGCTCTAGTCTTTTATCTTTTAGTTTAGACTAAGATCTAGATCTATATTCTATGTTGACTAGATATAATATAACTTGTTTTCTTTATTTAAATGGGGAGGGGGGGGGGGAAATCGCGCATAGATCGAAACTAAATTAGGTACTAAATCTAGTAGTAGACCTAGATCTAGTAATCTAATTTGCGCATAGATGAAGACTAAATCTAATTCTAGACCTAGTAATGGAAGTCATTCTAAAGGCCTAGTCTTTTAGTTTAGACTCAAGTGCGCATAGACAGCTGCCAAATAATTAACCTAAAAAACTAGGGGCCTTCGATGGGAAGTTTTACCGATCTTATAGGCATATTCTATGTTGACTAGATATATTATAATATAATTTGTTTTCTTTATTTAATGTGTGTGTGTGTGTGTGTGTGTGTGGGGGGGGGGGTAATCACACATAGATCGAGGCTAACATTAGGCTAGTAGAAAACCTTGATCTATTAAGAAGTGGCGCATAGATCAAGACTAAATCTAGTAATCTAGTCTAGTAGAATTTAGTAGATCTAGTAGACCTAGAACAGATATAGATCTAGTAATAAAAGTCGCGCATAGTCATAGATCGAGACTAAATCTAGTAGTAGACCTAAATCTAGTAAACTATCTAAGTCGCGAATAGATCGAGACTTTTAAATCTAGTAGTAGACCTAGATCTAGTAAGTCATTCTTGTTGCCAAATATTTTTGGTTTAGACTCAAGATCTAGATCTAGACTCTCTATATATATTCTATATTGACGTCATTGACGAGATATATTTGTTTTCTTTATTTAAAAAAAAGGGGGGGGGAGTTTCGCCCATGCATAAATAAATCTAGGCCAAAAACTTCCCGACCTTTGGTAGCCTAACTGAAATTTGATCGACCATCTAGATAATATAGAATAACATCTTCTAATCATCATCTTTTTTGAAGTAACGTCTGTATTATATAAGATAAGATAACAGCAGTCATAATAAACTAGTTACTAGTCTAGGACTAGATCTATTACTAAATCTGATTTAAGTCTACAGTACACAGTCTAGAAATTGGCTGGCATTTCACCGACATGCCGTGGATTGCGCATGCTTTCACAATAGATAGATCTAGATCTAGTAGGCCTATTAATGGAAGCCTCTATGCCCAACTAGATCTAGCAGCCTAGCGTTTTACCGGTTACGGCGCCTGAGGGCTGAATGACATCGGATTTTTTTTTTTTTCAAATTCCAGACATTTAACAAAATTGCATCGAAAAGTAGCAATTTTCCAGACTTTTTAAAGACTGAAATCTGAATTTTGAAATTCCAGACTTTTTCCAGACCGCGTACGAACCTTGATATATGTATTAGATCTTAAAAAAAAAAAAAGACCAAGTTGAAGTCCTACAACTACATGATAATCTAGATTTAGAATCTAGATCTAGATTCTAGACTAGATGTCTAGATCTAGTCAGAGCTAATCTAGTCAATCTAGAATATCTAGTCATTCTAGTTCTAATGTGATCTATGTCTCTAATCTATACTAGATCTAAAAAAGGATAGATCTCTATGTTTGCAATCACTTTCATGATATTTATTTAATGTCTAGATCTATATATAGATCTAGATGTGATTCATTGATATGATAAACACGTTGCGTTTGTCGAATTCAAAGATTGTTGAAGCAAAGTGATTATCTCATTATTTTATGTGTAAGCACACGCTGGTCTAGTAAATAAAAAACTCTAGATTTAGACTTACCTTTGTAATTATGCATTTGTCTTTGAAGCATGTCTTCCTCTGGGCTTACAGTAACGTTTTTTCTTTCCAAACATATAACCTTTTGTTGGCATTTCTGAGTTTGAATAATGAATCGAGGCTTTCAAATGTTTACAGAAGAAGGACCGGTTCACGTCATGTGCGCATGCGTGTAAATTTTGTTGTCATAGTTACCAATGTAGCTTTGATAGTGCGCATGCGTAAATATGGCTTAGTGAGTGTGTATATGAGGATATAGGGAAAAAAAAGAGGTAGTGACGTATTTTGAAAGTTTATATTTATAGAATGAGAAACCATGCACATAATCGGAACTAGAAAAGTAGACCTTTGTATCGATACCATCTGTTAGGGATAAGAGCGTACATTAGCTTATCAACTTTAGCTTACAAAATGTTGATTTTTAACCAAAACATCAAAATTTTGCTTATACATCTACTTTTAAAATACAAAATTGATGTATAAAGCGCAGTTTTTTTTAGTATTCTGATAGGGAATTCGTTTTCTAGACATTTTAAACTATTAAAATCAATTAATTTTAAAATATCGATATTTTTGACCTAGATCGATGTTTTCTCACTGTGCATCCCCCTTAAATACGCAGAAGTCCGATTTTAAAGATCCATCCCCCAAAAAAAAGCACAAGCCGATTTCAAATAGCCACTACAAATAACAAACAGGTCGATTCAAAACAGAAACTACGAATAATGTTCATATATGAAAAATGCACAAGTCTATTCAATCAGCCACCCCCAAAAGAGTAGAAGTTGATTCTAAATAACCACAAAAAAAAAAAAACAAAAAAAAAAACAACATAGGTCCGATTCAAAACAGTCATTACAAAAATGTCGATTCCGAAAAAGCAATCACAAAAAAAAATAAATGGATTACAAACAACAATTAATTTAAGAAATTTCTTGATTCGAAGACAAGCCTTATTAAGTCCTTAATTAAGATCATTCGGGAAATACCAAAAATAAAATACAAAAGCTTTAAAGCAAGCCTGCAGATTATCACTATAGGTTGTTCCAAGATTTCGAATCTGTCAACAACTGTTCTTACTAAGCATCTAGGAGGTAAAAAGAACCTGTGCAAGAAATTTCTTTTTAATAGGTGCGACAATGTAAGAGATTTCTTGGTTTTCGAAGACAAGCTTTATAATTTCCTTATTAAGTTGATTGGGAAATATCAAAAATAAAATACATAGCTTTCATAGCAAGCCTACGGTTTTTCGCAAATGGTGGTCCTAACGTTTTGATTCTTTCGAAACCCGTTCTTAGTAAGCATCTAGGTGTTAAAAGAAACCTGTGTACGAAATTTCACGTAAATAGAAGCAACAGTTTAAGAGATATCTTGATTTTCAAAGACAAGTCTTATAATCCCCTAATATTTATTTATAGTTGATTTGGGAAATACCAATAATAAAATACAAAGATTTGATAGCAAGCCTGTGGTTTTTCGCAAATTGTGGTCCCAACGTTTTTATTCTATCGAAACCCGTTCTTAGTAAGCATCTAGGAGGTAAAAGAAACCTGTGTACGAAATTTCACGTAAATAGAAGCGACAGTTTAAGAGATATCTTGATTTTCAAAGACAAGTCTTATAATCTCCTAATATTTATTTATAGTTGATTTGGGAAATACCAATAATAAAATACAAAGCTTTGATAGCAAGCCTGTGGTTTTTCGCAAATTGTGGTCCCAACGTTTTTATTCTATCGAAACCCGTTCTTAGTAAGCATCTAGGAGGTAAAAGGAACATGTGTACTAAATCTCACTTGAATAGAAGCGACAGTTTAAGAGATATCTTGATTTTCGGAGACAAGCCTTATAATTTCCTTATTAAGTTGTTTTGGAAATAAAAATAATAAAATACAAAGCTTTGATAGCAAGCCTGTGGTTTTTCGCAAATTGTGGTCCCAACGTTTTGATTCTATCGAAACCCGTTCTTAGTAAGCATCTAGGAGGTAAAAGGAACCTGTGTACTAAATCTCACTTGAATAGAAGCGACAGTTTAAGAGATATCTTGATTTTCGTAGACAAGCCTTATAATTTCCTTATTAAGTTGTTTTGGAAATACCAATAATAAAATACAAAGCTTTGATAGCAAGCCTGTGGTTTTTCGCAAATTGTGGTCCCAACGTTTTTATTCTATCGAAACCCGTTCTTAGTAAGCATCTAGGAGGTAAAAGGAACATGTGTACTAAATCTCACTTGAATAGAAGCGACAGTTTAAGAGATATCTTGATTTTCGGAGACAAGCCTTATAATTTCCTTATTAAGTTGTTTTGGAAATACCAATAATAAAATACAAAGCTTTGATAGCAAGCCTGTGGTTTTTCGCAAATTGTGGTCCCAACGTTTTGATTCTATCGAAACCCGTTCTTAGTAAGCATCTAGGAGGTAAAAGGAACATGTGTACTAAATCTCACTTGAATAGAAGCGACAGTTTAAGAGATATCTTGATTTTCGTAGAGAAGCATTATAATTTCCTTATTAAGTTGTTTTGGAAATACCAATAATAAAATACAAAGCTTTGATAACAAGCCTGTGGTTTTTCGCAAATTGTGGTCCCAACGTTTTTATTCTATCGAAACCCGTTCTTAATAAGCATCTAGGAGGTAAAAGAAACCTGTGTACGAAATTTCACGTAAATAGAAGCGACAGTTTAAGAGATATCTTGATCTTCGAAGACAAGTCTTATAATCTCCTAATATTTATTTATAGTTGATTTGGGAAATACCAATAATAAAATACAAAGCTTTGATAGCAAGCCTGTGGTTTTTCGCAAATTGTGGTCCCAACGTTTTGATTCTATCGAAACCCGTTCTTAGTAAGCATCTAGGAGGTAAAAGGAACCTGTGTACTAAATCTCACTTGAATAGAAGCGACAGTTTAAGAGATATCTTGATTTTCGGAGACAAGCCTTATAATTTCCTTATTAAGTTGTTTTGGAAATACCAATAATAAAATACAAAGCTTTGATAGCAAGCCTGTGGTTTTTCGCAAATTGTGGTCCCAACGTTTTGATTCTATCGAAACCCGTTCTTAGTAAGCATCTAGGAGGTAAAAGAAACCTGTGTACGAAATTTCAAATAAATAGAAGCGACAGTTTAAGAGATATCTTGATTTTCAAAGACAAGTCTTATAATCTCCTAATATTTATTTATAGTTGATTTGGGAAATACCAATAATAAAATACAAAGCTTTGATAGCAAGCCTGTGGTTTTTCGAAAATTGTGGTCCCAACGTTTTGATTCTATCGAAACCCGTTCTTAGTAAGCATCTAGGAGGTAAAAGGAACCTGTGTACTAAATCTCACTTGAATAGAAGCGACAGTTTAAGAGATATCTTGATTTTCGGAGACAAGCCTTATAATTTCCTTATTAAGTTGATTTGGGAAATACCAATAATAAAATACAAAGCTTTGATAACAAGCCTGTGGTTTTTTGCAAATTGTGGTCCCAACGTTTTTATTCTATCGAAACCCGTTCTTAGTAAGCATCTAGGAGGTAAAAGAAACATGTGTACTAAATTTCACTTGAATAGAAGCGACAGTTTAAGAGATATTTTGATTTTCGGAGACAAGCCTTATAATTTCCTTATTAAGTTGTTTTGGAAATACCAATAATAAAATACAAAGCTTTGATAGCAAGCCTGTGGTTTTTCGCAAATTGTGGTCCCAACGTTTTGATTCTATCGAAACCCGTTCTTAGTAAGCATCTAGGAGGTAAAAGGAACCTGTGTACTAGATTTCACTTGAATAGAAGCGACAGTTTAAGAGATATCTTGATTTTCAAAGACAAGTCTTATAATCTCCTAATATTTATTTATAGCTGATTTGGGAAATACCAATAATAAAATACAAAGCTTTGATAGCAAGCCTGTGGTTTTTCGCAAATTGTGGTCCCAACGTTTTGATTCTATTGAAACCCGTTCTTAGTAAGCATCTAGGAGGTAAAAGGAACCTGTGTACTAAATCTCACTTGAATAGAAGCGACAGTTTAAGAGATATCTTGATTTTCAGAGACAAGCCTTATAATTTCCTTATTAAGTTGATTTGGGAAATACCAATAATAAAATACAAAGCTTTGATAACAAGCCTGTGTTTTTTCGCAAATTGTGGTCCCAACGTTTTTATTCTATCAAAACCCGTTCTTAGTAAGCATCTAGGAGGTAAAAGAAACCTGTGTACTAAATTTCACTTGAATAGAAGCGACAGTTTAAGAGATATCTTGATATTCGGAGACAAGCCTTATAATTTCCTTATTAAGTTGTTTTGGAAATACCAATAATAAAATACAAAGCTTTGATAGCAAGCCTGTGGTTTTTCGCAAATTGTGGTCCCAACGTTTTGATTCTATCGAAACCCGTTCTTAGTAAGCATCTAGGAGGTAAAAGGAACCTGTGTACTAGATTTCACTTGAATAGAAGCGACAGTTTAAGAGATATCTTGATTTTCAGAGACAAGCCTTATAATTTCCTTATTTTAAGTTGATTTGGGAAATACCAATAATAAAATACAAAGCTTTGATAGCAAGCCTGTGGTTTTTCGCAAATTGTGGTCCCAACGTTTTTATTCTATCGAAACCCGTTCTTAATAAGCATCTAGGAGGTAAAAAGGAACCTGTGTACTAGATTTCACTTGAATAGAAGCGACAGTTTAAGAGATATATTGATTTTCGGAGACAAGCCTTATAATTTCCTTATTAAGTTGATTTGGGAAATACCAATAATAAAATACAAAGCTTTGATAGCAAGCCTGTGGTTTTTCGCAAATTGTGGTCCCAACGTTTTTATTCTATCGAAACCCGTTCTTAGTAAGCATCTAGGAGGTAAAAGAAACCTGTGTACGAAATTTCAAATAAATAGAAGCGACAGTTTAAGAGATATCTTGATTTTCGAAGACAAGTCTTATAATCTCCTAAAATTTATTTATAGATCTAGTATCCTATTATTTCCGACATTTGGATATTTCCGGTATTTGGTTTCGCCCTTACCAATATAAACAACCATATTCATATTGGTTTACGTTCGATTGACGACTGCTGATAAAGTTTTCTGTACACTACGTGTGGACTTATTATTCAACTTCTAAATCTATATGTAGGCAAAAAACTTAAAAATAAATAGACCTTGTAGATTTGTAAATCTAGATCTAGAACTTATAAGACCAAGACTTAGCCGGCAAGCTAGGCTGAGAGAGGCCTTATTCCGGGCTATTAAATTAATGTGAAAATGTGGCAATTCGATGATCAACTAAACAAATTATCATTTTTTTAGTCCTTGCCATAACTGATGTCTCTCAATCAAAACTTAGAAATAATTAGAAAAGTAAAGCCTATCAAAGCTTGCAATACACATGTGATCTAATTCTAGACTAGATCTATAGATTTATCTAGATTATCAACAGTTCGCTTTCACTTTCAGTGGATCTGATTTCACTACTAGATCTATAAGTATAACTACTACAAGTTGTAGTACAAGATCTGATCTAGATCTATAGGAAAGGCCCATCAGCGAAATGGCATACAAAGCGAACACCTCCCGGTATTTTTTATCCATTCTTATTTATTTCAAAAGTAACTGCAGAACTAATAAAATGGTGTTACAAAGACATTTTTTTACATTTCCCACATATTCACTTTTGTTTTCCCTCAATAAAATAAAGCGTAGCTAAAGGTCAAAGTTGACATGTATGGAAATTTCATTCTCAAAACATTTCCAGATAAACGAGAATAGGTCTGAACTTAAGGCGATTTGAATATTATGCTTCTAAATTGACGAGGAAATAGTTAGCTAGAATAGCTAAGGCTATTCATTCCGTAGAAAAAAAAATATTATGGGGTGTTCGCTCAAAATGACCTTTTTAACTGAAAACCTATTCAGCGAAACCCCTATTATAAGCTTAAAAAGCCATTAATAATAATTTAGTTACTGATTTAATCTGTTTTTCTTTTTGTCTTATCTATTGTTATTGTTTGTAAACTGAAATATTAAAATAATAGGCCTATTTTTAACCTTAACCCAACGTCTTCGATTTCGAAGATTAAGGATGAGTGCATCACTACGTGTTTCACATGACTACGCCCAGTTGCGACCAGCATATTTTCCTGCATTTTCTTTCCGTCTAAAATGTTTGACTCGCAGCTCTCCAACAGTCTCTCAAAGGTCATATGCTGGCAGCTACTTTCCTCTATGCCAGTGAGGGTGAAATGACGCTTCAGTTGATCTTAACAGCGCTTATACGGGATACGGGGGGGGACCTCTGTTTTGCCCTCCTCCTTTTTTTTTAACTGTCTGGTTAACCTCTTGTTACTAATTAATGAGATAATTATGTGTATAAATGTTTAAAAGAAGTGCAGAATTCATTTTCACTGGGTTACCCCACCATTCTGAGATTAGGTTTTCAGATCTCCAACAGTTTTCCAGGAGAAAATATTCGATTTCAGGATAGGAAAAAACGCGAACTATATATTTAGTAATAAATATAAGAGTTACCATATAATATACATTTATAAAATTACAAGATCTCTCCTGAGCCTTTCGTCTCCATGCCCGAAAACCAAGCTGTTGTAGATCTGTCTCCATACATCATCAATCCATCGCATTCAGGATCTGCCTTTGGGTCAATCAGCTTGTGTGTGTGGGGGGGATCGAGTTGATGGCGCTTAAGTGCACTGAACATAATTTCTTAAAAAAAAAATAGTTGAGTAACGAGAGCTTATGAAATGGAGAGTAGTACGACGTGGAGTAGCCTATAGGAAGGTGGCGTGATAGAATTTTGTAGTTTCTTTATTTCTTTTAAGAAATAAAATTGATCGCAAGTTTTGTAGGCTATATAGACATCAGTTCCAAGCAGAGAAAGGAGATGTGGAGCACGAAAAAGTGAAAACAAATTTAGGCTTTATGCCACAAGGAGGACAATAGTTATAATGCTTCATGGAAGAAGTTAGATGATAGAACTAATTGAAGCATAATTTCCTATATTTTAACATGCTATTTCGCTATTTTTTACGGCCTTTCGCTCATTATGACTCCCGCGAAAATTGCGTTAGCTGATTATGTCCGACCCATACCGCAAGTTGACTTGAATTATAAATTTAATAGCTGATATGGAAAAAAGAGTCAAATTTAGTTTTATAGCCCAATAGCTGAGGAGTCCGCAGATGTTTTCATTATAAAATTCTAAACTAAAAACTGGCACAAAAGCGTTCGCTATTGGTCCTATCCCATAGATATGTATAGATCTAGATCTAATTTTCTTCTACAAGATGACTAGTCTAGATTCTAGGTCTAGATCTAATTACCACTTTGATATTCACTTTGTAAATAAGACATCAACTACTCAGGTCAAACATTTGTTATTGTTGAAATAGATCTATATAGATCTATAAATAAATGTTAGCACTATTGTAGAAAAAAACAAACATAGAGTCTGTATAGATTTAGATCTAAATCTAAGTGATTTTTTTATCTATTTTTTTTTAAGAAATTATGTTCAGTGCACAGTAGCACCATCAACTCGTTCCCCCCCACACAGGCTGGGCCTGTTCTAATTCTATATACAATAGATACTTAATCTCTGGATATATAATATAAATAAAAAATAAATCACATTTTATTTTTTGTATCGGCAGTCTAGAATATAGAGTTAGATCTAATTTTTGATTTCTAATAAAAATGATGGTAAAAGAAATTATTTCGATACGACTTGAGTCTATTGACATTGCATTTATAAAGCTAGAATTTTTCAGAATCTATAAATAGTAAAACTTTCATTTTCTAAGACTTAAACTCTGTCCAACACAACATTCATCACATTTTATATTTTTCAGATGAAGATGCATAGCGGGCTTCATTATATTGCTTTTGGAACAGAGCCACATACAGATTAATAAAACCAGCTTTTTTGAGTAACAGGAAGGACTTGAAAACTACATATTAAAACAACAAGCAGCAAAGAAGAAAATTTAAGGCAAGTTGTTTTTCTAAATATTTTGATTTATTATTTAAAATGAACTTCATTGTTTCTTTTGTTGTATGCATAATACAGAACAGGCAAATTATGAAAATAATCTTGACTAAAATCTTTCAATCTAGATTAGATTTAGATTTAACTTTTTAGAACCGATTTCCACAGGGGATGGGAATGGGCAGGGTTTAAACCCGGAACCATTGGTAAGTCTGAACAGTCCATCACACAAAATGCATGACCAGGCAGATATCTTGATTTGAATTACTAACTAAGATACTTTATAAAAAACAACAACTAGTTCTTGGCGTCCATTGTTATTCAAACAGTTACATAGTTACAAAAATTGATCTTGAAATAAAATGTTTTTTTTTTTAAAATAAACAAGTTAACTTTAAAGACCTTACGATCTATAAGGCAGATGATGTAAAGGTCACCTGTTTCTGTGGACCACGGTTAACGAGGATGTCTTGGCCAGCACAATGAACAACCACCTTACTTTTCCCCAACTAATGTCAAATACCAATTAAACCTGGTTGGACTCAGAGGTATCCCAAAATTCAAAATACCAGTCTTTAACGAGATTCGAACCTGGTACTGCAGGTTTCACTAAGGGCCTCTTTTGAATGAATAGATCTACAATTTTCATACTAATAGATAAGATAATAATAATTAATATACAAACAATACTTCAATTCATTTCTTTTATTTCCACAAATAAATGAATGCATATTATGATTTGAATAAATATATCTATATATTAAATTATATAAATATTTCTCATTGGATAGCTTGGATATAATACAGGTACAAAAAAAAAAATACACTGTCTCACATTTACACATATTTATATATAATTTAACTACTATAATTATGAATGTACACAAATTATTTTTTTTAACACACATTATTTCAAATATTCTAGGTAAACCAGCCTATTCTTCTTTTTTCTTCTTCATCGTTCTCATTGTTATGTTGGAGTGTTCATATGACTAGACCAATACATGAGATGAACTGCGCAGTGGTTTCCAAATCAGGGAGCTCTCCATATAGTTTTCTTTCTATTGGGGTGATTTTGGGCCAATGTCTTATGCAGGCCTCTTGGTAAAGAGAGCAGTTTTGGAGGACATGGTCAGCATTCTCTGGTGATACTCCACATGGGCAGATTTCACTGGTTCCAATTTTGAGCTTGCGGTACATGTGTTGTCGCATTCTGTTGTGTCCGGTCCTGAGTCAAAAGATTAGACGTTGGTCATGTCGGGATAGCTTATAGTAAGCATCATCTTTCTTGTGATTTGGATGGGAGCTCGTCCATTTCTCATTTATTTTATCTACAATTAATTTCTTCATTTCTTCTGGATAGAGTGCAGAGTTTACTTGTGAGTTTGTTCTCCCACTCTTGGCGAGTGTGTCAGCCTTCTCATTTCCTGCTAGTTGTATGTGAGCTGGTATCCATTGAATAACAGTTTTTTTGCTGTTGTGGTTGAGCTTTGTGAGTGCTGTTCAACCAGCCTATGTATTAGCTGATATGTTTAAAATTCATCCCACAACTGCATCTAAGACAGGGGTGGGCAAATGTGGCCCAGCGGAATGTTTTATGCGGCCTGCTGACACCTACAGCAGACATGCCTATAGTCCCTCATTATGCGGAAATGGCCCGCAAAATCATCAAAAAAAGCTCACATGTTCCGCCGTTCCGCATTCACGATTTTTTGTTCCAAGTCTGAATTCCGACACTAAAAAAAAATTGCCATTTTATTATTATTTATTAATAGTGCGAATTGAAAATACTGAGTGCAAAATAAAATATATATATAGGTCTGTGTTTATTGTTTACATTTCATCTACTTCCGGACCCGGTGTGTCCTAAATTTACGAAGAAATGGTTGAAGACTAGATCTACATCTAGTTCTAGACATAGATCTCTAGATCTACTGATCTAGTAGTCTAGGTCTAGATATTAGAATTAGATCTATTCTTAGAATCTAGTAAGTGCTAATTAGCCAAATATTCCATTCAAATCCCTTTCTTTTCACGACAATGGCTCTACTACAGTACTCTACTAGAATTTACTAGATCTAGTCTAGATTTAGATCTATCTATCATCATCTAGACTCTAGACCTAGACAATCTAGGAATCTAGTCTTAGTCTAGACTAGGCTGCTAGATAGGTCTAGGTCACTAGACTTCTAGATCTAGAATCTAGACTAGATTTAGATTAGAATGAATAGATTTCAATAGATCTAATCTAGTCTAGATTGTTTTTTAGATTTTAGATGATTTGATAGATTATCATACTTTCATAGATCATGCTAAATAAGGCTATTAGATCTACTTTTCTTATTACATAGTCTAAATTAGTTTCTAGATCTAGAAGTAGGGCTAGCACTAGATCTAGAAATAGACTTAGAAGGTGATAGATCTCTAGATTCTAGATTTCTATGTATCATTATGTAAATTTAGTTCTTAATAAGTCTATTATAGACTATAGATTTAGACATAAATATTTAGATCTCTAATATAATTATTATAATCTGTGTTCTTAGACATAGAGGACTTATTAGATATAGATCTAGACTAGTACTAGTAGACTCTTAAATTATTTTAGATCTAGAACTATATACAAGATCTAGTGTGACTAGAGTAGAGCCCTAGAATTAGAAAAGGATAGATAATCAAGTAGATCTAGAATAATCTAGACTAGATTTCACTAGATCTAGTCAATAGATTTAGACCTAGTAGTAACAAATAAAAATTATTTGTTTTTTTAGTTTTTGTTCTTTAGGAGGGTTTTTGGGCCAAAGTCTTGTTCGGGTCTCTTGATTTAGAATGCACCATTGAAGGACATGGTCAGCATTCTCTGGTGATGGGCAAGTTTCTCTAGTCCCGACATTTAACTTCCAGAACATATATTGTCTCATTCAGTGAACAAGCCTTTTCCTTTGTGGAGACAAAACAAGCATTACTACTGGTCGATTTTGACTGACTGTAATTTGACAGCAGTCACAAGGATAGAAACTAGTAAGCTAGTTCCACAGTTCCGGAACATCATGCACGAGTGTAAAAAGTAAAATACTGCACATTAAGTACAACTGTATATTTGTCAGGATATTTTAATGTAAAATGACAACAACAATTTGAAAAAAAAAATCGTAAAATTGGTTTAAATAATTGCTAACTCTTGTTGTAATACCTTAACGTGAAGTGTGGGGAAAAAAAAGAAACGTGAATATAATACAGTGTAAATATGAATTAAAAGACATTCTACACAGTTAGCTTAGAGTGTCTCTATAAGTTGTATATAAATATGCGGCCCGCCATTCCCAATTTTTAAAATAATGCGGCCCTCGATACAAAAAGGTTGCCCACCCCTGATCTAAGATATTCATGTACTGTTTTGGATGTTATGTATGTCGACATATCCGATTTGATTTTCTGGCCCAATAAGGAGAGTCTCAGGCCCAAAAAATTTATTTGTACTTATGACAGGAAGATGACAGTAATAAATGACTGTTTTGAAATTTTCATTGAGAGACCTAGCAGCGTTAAAGCACAGGCACAAACCTATTCTTCCTATTAGCACAACACAGTAAAATCTGATTGGAACTCATTACTTTCAATAAATGAATTAAAAGTATTTATACTAAGCTTTATAGTTTCTTTGGATTTAATAGCCTTTAAATTTTTATTTTTAGAAGTGATGTTGTTCACAAGAGAATCAAATTTAACTTTTTGTTTTTTAATGAGGTGATATCAATCTCAGAAACCTTAGTTGGCTACACTTTTTTAAGCTCTGATGGATTTATCCAGTAAGATAACAAGCCTGTAACTGTCTTACTCTCTTTTAGCCTGGTGTTGGCTTCCAGCATAAATAAAGTGTCTGCCACATTTCTTCTTCTTCTTCATCGTTCTCATTGTTATGTTGGAGTGTTCATATGACTAGACCAGTACATGAGATGAACTGCGCAGTGGTTTCCAAATCAGGGAGCTCTCCATATAGTTTTCTTTCTATTGGGGTGATTTGGGGCCAATGTCTTATGCAGGCCTCTTGGTAGAGAGAGCAGTTTTGGAGGACGTGGTCGCCATTTTCTGGTGATACTCCACATGGGCAGATTTCACTGGTTCCAATTTTGAGCAGTTTTTTTGCTGTTGTTGTTGAGCTTTGTAAGTGCTGTTCTGAGGTTTTTAATATGAAGGGAATCAGAGTTTTGCAAGCTTTGGAGGGTTGTTTTCACGTCTGTTAGAAAGACAATCTGACTGTGAGGGGAACTTGGATGATTTGCTAACATGGTAGCAGCTAGTGCTAGTGCTTCCCTTTCTGCTCTGTGACTGTCAGAGAACTCTCCAGTTGCAATGGATTTTTCTAGTTTTCCTCCATCTGGCCATTCGATAAGTATTCCAGCTCCTCCATTTGTGGTGGCTTTATGGGATGAGCCATCCGTGTAAACTCTGATCCACTGATTGCTAGGGTAATTGGTATGTAGAAAACAGTTCACTATTTCCTTGAGCTCTGTTGGTCTGTAATCAGATTTTCTTTTTATGTTTTCAATATGGTCCCTTGTAGTAGGAAGAGGGCTTTCGTCCCAGGGTAGAGATTCATTATAGTGTATTGAGGATTCCAGAGTAATTTTTTCAAGTTGGTGTTTCTTTTTTAGGTTTAGAGATTCCTGTATGAAATTGGTCCTTTTGAGACGTTTTTTTGTGCCAGTTTTGTGGATTTTTGTTCTGAGTGGGTGCCTCTCCAAGGTTTCCAATTTAGTGAATTGGGAAAGGATTTTTATTTCTCTTCTTTCATCCAGAGAGATCAGGGCAGCGGTTTCCTCCATAGCTCTTATGGGTGTTGTTTTGATTGCTCCTGTCATAATCCTTAAACCAATATTTTGAACCTTGTCTATTTTTCTTAGGTTGGTTTGGGCTGCTGAGCCCCATGCTTTGGCACCATATTCTAGTACAGGTCTTACATAACTGGTATAGGTCTTTTTCAGGATGTTGTGATTAGCTCCCCAATCTGTGCCAGCTAATTTTTTCAAGAGGGATAGTCTCTGGATGCCTTTTCTCTGTGTTTTATCTATTTGGTTTTTCCAGGTTAGTCTCGGGTCATAGGTGACTCCAAGATAAGTAGGGCTGTCATTTTTATCTAAAGCTTCCAAATCTAATGTTAATTTTATTGTTTGTTGTTTTGTTGACAGTGAGAATATGGTATATGTGGTCTTTTTTGTGTTGATGGACATGCCCCAGTCTTTGGACCAATTATTGAGTTTATCAAGAGCATCTTGTAATCGAAATTTCGATGTTCCTACATATTCTTCTGTGCTAATTATGGCAAGGTCATCTGCATACATGCTGCTTTTAACTTTTCTAGGTAGGGTTTGATTTAGATCGTTTATGAATATTAGGAAAAGTGTTGGGGATAGGACTCCTCCTTGGGGGACGCCATTTTTTATACCCACTGTGTGGCTTCTTTGTCCTTGCATGCAAACTAAGGCTTTTCTATTATTTAGGTATTCCTTTATCCAGTTGTACATTCTTTGGGATATGTGATGCTGGATTAGCTTGAGCAAGAGACCTTGTTCTCAGACTTTGTCAAATGCTTTTTCTAAGTCAACCCACACATTTGTTGTTGGTTTCTATTCTCGAAAGCCGTCTTCTATTTCTTGTGTGATGAAGGCAATTTGATCTTCTGTTGATCTGCCTTTTCTAAAGCCAGCCTGGGCTTCAGTGAGTAGGTTATTTGACTCAAGGATCCATGTCTGCCACATGAGTGCAGGACTCACCAAGTCCAACTATACAAGAACAGTGGGCTGATAGAATAATACCATCTTCTTCTTATATAATACAGACGTTACTTCAAAAAAGAAGATGATTACGTCCTACGCGTCATGCATATTAACCAATGACTTAAATTCTGCCAAGTCCCTGGTTTTCCTGGCTAGCTCAGGTAACCCATTCCATGCTCTAATAGTACTAGGGAAGAAGGAGTATTTGTACAAATTTGTCCTAGCATATGGGACGAGGAATGTGCCTTTATCTTTGTGTCTTTCAGAGTATTTTATTAAATTTTGTTTTTGTATTTGAAGATTATGGTTCAGTGTTTTATGTATGATTGCTACTTTACTTTTGAGCCTTCTGTCCTGAAGGCTTTCTAAATTTAGTGATTTTACTAAAGGTTTTACTCTAGTGAATATTCGTTTGTTATGAATCTCACTGCTCTATTTTGTGTCTGTTCCAGTTTCTTAATGTTTTCTTGAGTTGAGGGGTCCCAAACGGAGGATGCATATTCTATTATTGGCCTAACCAAGGTTAAATAACATTTTAGTTTTATGTTCTTATTTGATTTATAGAAATTTCTTTTAATAAATCCTAATGCTTTGTTTGATTTTTTTGTAGTTTCATCAATATGTGGATTCCATGATAGTTTTTCATTTATTATAACACCTAGGTATTTTGCGTATTTAGCCTGTGTTACTGGTTTGCCATGAATAAGATAAGGGGAATTAATTTGTTTTAGTTTTTTTGTTACTCTTAACAACTGACATTTTTCTGGGTATAAAGACATGCTCCAATTTGATTCCCATTTCTGTAATTCATCTAATTCTCTTTGTAAAATATCTGTGTCTTGTGTTGTTTTTATTGTTCTATATATTATGCAATCGTCTGCAAATAATCTGACTTTTGTTCCTGAAGTAATGCAATTTGGTAAATCATTTATGTAAATTAAAAATAGTAGTGGACCCAAGACTGTTCCTTGAGGTACACCTGAGTTTACTGTTATCGGTGTTGATTTAGAGCCATTTATTATTACAGTTTGTTCTCTCCCTATCAGAAAATCTTTAATCCACTGATGCAGTGGACCATTAATGCCGAAATATTTTAATTTTTTAAGCAAACTATGGTGGTGAACTTTGTCAAAAGCCTTAGAAAAATCTAGTAAGATAGCATCTATTTGTTCACTATTATCTTGACTTATTACTATCCAGGGCTGCAGTACATGCTAACCACTGAGAGTGAAGACCTATTAAAAAGAAAAAAAAATATTTAAAATACCTGTACATATCAAGACATTGGTCTCATATACATGTAAATACCTTTGAATATCAAGATATTAACTATAATATAACAATATTTATTACTTACCTTTGCTAGTGGTTTAAAAGCCATAACATCTTGAACCCAACCATCTAGGAACTGGTTGTAAGCTGCTAAACTCTTGTAAGCCTGTAGACATTTTCAAAAGTAAAAATAGCAATAACATTTTAATAATAGATGTAGAACTCTTGTAATATAAAGAATTGGTTGGACTTCGAAGCATCCTAAAAATATAGAAATTCAAAACCCTAGTTTACACCAAAAATTCAATTGAGACTAGTGAAGTGCTTCAGCCGCAACAGCCAAAAGGTTTGGGCTAAGGTGTAATTAGCTTCAAATCTTAAAGAGCATTTGAAAGTTGTAAAAGAAACACAGATCTAGGACCATTAGATTTATCAACAAGTTACTAGTCTTGATGAGCCTAGTCCTAAAAAAAACTTTAAAAAGTCTTCAGCCCTAGACTTAGATCTAAACTGGATAGTAAAGTTTTCTTTGGTTTAGATGCTAGATCTGATCTATATAATACTAGTATCTAATAATAAGTAACTATTATCTGTAACTATAGTCCAAATATATCTTGTGCAGAGATGTGTTTAATGAGTGCCTAAAGGCAGCACTGAAAACCTCCCAGATACCCCATCCCCTCCGGTCCACCAATGAGATTGGACCATAGCGCTCTGAGCATGCTATAACTATAAGCATGAAAGTAGTGCTACATAAAAGCTAAATTTATTTATCTTATCAAGTGACCTAGAAGTGAAGACTAGATCTAGCTATATCTATTAGATAAAAATTAAGTTTCATATGCTTAAAATATGCAGCAACAGAGAGATGTAGATTTTAGATGTTATCTAGATTTTCTAGATCTATTCTATAGAGTCTAGATGAGATCTAGAATGATCTACTAAGCCTAAGCATTATGTAGGCTAGACTCTAGATCTAGTCACACTCTAATCTGAGACATCATCCAGATTTTGTATATAATATATCTATGATCTATGTAGCCATAGATCTACATCTAGAATACTAGACCTTGAAGGCTTGAGTAGAGAGTAGATCTCTATCACAATCTATGTAGGCCTACATTATATGTTACAACAATGTTGATCTAGCTCTAGACCAGTGTTTCTCAAACTTTTTTGTCTACCGGCACAGTAAACAAACTACAAAAATTTCACGGCACACCACAAAGAGCAACAGATGTTTTATAATAAAAAGGAAAAAAGATTTTGCCTGTTTTTCAGTATTATGTTTAATGTGAATGTTGTGCCTGTTTTTGAGAGCAAATGCGATCTAATCGAGGCTCCAAAGTCGACAAACAAACTCGCATTTCATCGTCTATTGTAAGAAGTCTCTCTCTTTTCTTAGATTTGATTTCAGTCAGTGATGAAAATCCAAACTCACAAAACCATAAAGATGTAAATGGAAGAATTATTTTTATTGCTTTTAAATTGATTACAGGATATAACTTGTTGATTGAAATCCAAAACACATCCAGGCTTTCTCTGAAAACTTGACTTAAGAATTGCATCGTTTTTTAAATCATTGAGCTGCTCTTCTTCTTTAGTTGTAAAATTTGTAGCTTCATTGTTTCCAAATGGAGAGCTGACCCATTTATATTCATTACTTCAAACTGTTGAGAAGTAATGCTGCAATACTGACTGCAGGTGTTTCAAAGTGCTGACCCATTTATATTCATTACTTCAAACTGTTGAGAAGTAATGCTGCAATACTGACTGCAGGTGTTTCAAAGTGTCCAGAATTTCGGGGGTGATTTCTTTATTTGAAGCACATTCATTGTAAGTACGAAAGCAGTCCTTTCGTGATTTTACTTTGCCACAAAGACAATCAATTTTAACCAAATGATTTTAGTTTTGAGGATGCAATGATGATGGTTTCTGAAGGTCCTTGAAGACTTCAATTCAATGAATTTAATTTGTCAAATAAATCAGAGAGAAATGTCACCTTAACCCACCAAATCTCGTCATGAATAGAAAATCCAAAGTCTTTTTTTTTTTTTTTTTTCAGCCTCCAAGAATGAAATCAGCTCAGCCTTGAGTTGGACGACATGCTTTAACACTTTTCCCCTGGAGAGCCAACAAACGTTGGTGTGATACAGGAGACATTAGTAGTCTGAATCCATTGCTTCACAAAGCTCTGAGGAAAGTCAGAATGCAAGCGGTCGAGATTTGAGGAAGTTTACAACTTGAATCACTTGATCCAGAACAGACATCAAATATTTGAAGGCAAGAGCTTCTCTGTGGATCATGCAGTGAACAACTAATACATTTGGATTTTCTTGACGCACAAGAGTGAAGAATCCCTTTCTATTTCCCTGCATGGTAGGACAGCCATCGGTGCAAATGCTGACACAGTTTGTCTTCACTGTACTTTGAATAGCAAAATGTTTTCGTTCACCACTTAAAAATCTTCGCCTTTGGTCGTAGTTGGTAAGTCTTTTCAAAATAAGAATTTGTTGACACATTTTTCATCCTTTATGAACTGAATAAAAGCTAACAACTGGGCTTTGCACTAATGTCAGTGGATTCATCCACTTGAAGGGACCTGATGTTTTCGAAGTATTCCTTCGGTTGCGCTTTTACAGCTGGATGTTTTGTTTCTAAGTGTCTCTTCAATTTGCTTGGAACAAGCGCCTCATTCAACAGAGCTGAATTGCAGATCAGACAGAATGACAATGGAGAATCTTCAGGTCCTGAAGATATGAAACCATATCCGATGTAATCTTCTTTGTACCTTTGTTTGGTTCCATGCTTTTCATTGAACGCTTTCGCAGTTTCATTCTTACCAACGTATTTCTCCATGGATAACAATGACTAAGGCTTAGTAATAATTTGTTATTATTAGCATACACCTACAAAATTTACATGAAACACATCGCTTATTATAATCGTTACCAATTCAAGAACTGCTGAGCGTCTGCTAAGGCGGCCTACATTTGAGTCATTATAATAATATATGTATAGTGGACAACTCCATAACCTGAAGAGCTAACACCCCTTTCTGTCATAATGTAGCGGTCCACTACTATTACTGGTCGTTGCAAGTTGGGATGTCGTCGCAAGGTAAAATAAAAAATTAATAGTACGCAAACCTGTGTAACGCTGCACGTGTGGCATTCTGAAAACTCCTCGGCACACCTGCAAATCTTCGGCGGCACACAGTTTGAGAAACACTGCCCTCGACAATAATAAATATTGACTATTCAATCTGATTCTACATTTATGTCAAACAATATTATGAATATAGTAGTCTAGATATGCTAACTTAAATAGTTAGAATATAGATCTAGAATCTAGTCTAGATTAGTTATTAGTAGATCTAGATCTAATCTAGGTCTAACAATAAAATTGATTCGGAATACCTTGAACTCATCCTTTGTGATTGTGTAAGCACTTTCAGTAGAACAAGATTATAAGTGAAGAGATCTGGATAAGCACGCTGGACTGTCGTTCGGACTTATCGATGGTCAGGGGTTCAAACCCTGCCCGCTCCCATCCCCCGCCGTCCTGCGGGAGGTTTGGACTAGGAAGTAATTATCTTCAACTCTGAAGGAACATCCGAAATAAGTAAAACATTTTACAAAACATGTATTTTTTTATTTTTTTTTATCATGAGGCCCATACAAAATACTGGCCCCCCAACAGTCCTTTAGAATAAAGATTGTATGGAAAGCTGCCTGATCTGAAAAGAATGGAGTTCATCTTCGATAAATATATATATATCTGAACCCTACAATTTATAATGAGAACACAGAGAAAAAAAAACGCAAACAGTATGTAATATTTAAGTTAAACTTTTGTCACACGTCTCATATTTGTTTATATTGACTTTAATATTCACATTTATTCAAGTAAAATAGCTGTATATTTTATACATTTATCCTTAAAATGTGGTGCACTATTGGCCACTAGTTCAAATGTTTGATGTGTTTAAGGCTATATAAGGTTATAACTATTCCTTTGGCTCACATTGAATTAAAATCATACATTGTAATAATTTGTGTGTCTACATCCTCTTATTGTTTATTTGTGTTTTCAGGTGGTAATTTTATTGTTTACCATGGAGTTGTCTACTTTTCAAATTTTACTGACCAAGTTTGTACAGTGACTGATCCATCTGCAGTTTCCGAACCAGTAACTGATATCTCAAAAAAATATTGCTATACTGATGGTGTCTGTCACCTCAGGTAATCTTTCTCTTTTTCTTTTAAATATGTAAAGAAAATTATATGTATGTATTTTTTTATTTAGAAATGGATACTTTTTGTCTAAGGTGGATACTGTTTGTCTAGGGTGGATACTGTTTGTCTAAGGTTGATGTGTTTGACCATGGTGGATAAAACAGAGCATGATCTTTGCAGAAGATGTAGAACATTTTTCCACCATAGAATCCATACATTGAAATGAAAATGTTCAGATTTTATCCATGATCACCTGTCTGAAGATTAGGAACTAGATATAGGTCTTGAAGTATTACACTTAATGATCTATTTAAACAAATAAAAAGAACTCTACTGTTTAACCACAAATATTAATACAATTCGGAAAGACCTTCACATAATCCTTGTTAATTTTTTATTACCTTTTCAATATGTTTAATTTGTTGATTTTTTCTTGAAAAATGTGTAGTTTTGGATACTGGATAGACAACACTCTCATTATAAAGTAATTAGTTTCTACTTTTGGACATTATGACAAATAATATAATCCATTGGCTTTGTGGAGGTATCAAAATGCTCTATAAAAAGGAACTTGATTCAAGAAACACAAGGAAGGGAAAAGAGAAATCTATTATACATAAGTAAGAAGTAATGGGATGGAGTATGCACAGTGGATATTAATTTTAAAAAAAGTATTACAAAAAGTAAAGTTTACCTTTCAGACCTTGCGATCTATGGAGCAAATGATGTCAAGGGAATGTTTCTATGGCCAGTGGTTAATGAGCAGGTCCTCATGTGTCCAGCACAATAACTAACCACCTTAATTTTCCCCACCTAAAGTCAGTTACCCATTAGAGTTGGGGGACTGAGGGGCACCCTAAAAATTCAAAATCCCAATCTTCATTGAGGTTCAAACCCTGGACCCCATTGTTTTCCTATGAGGTACACAAATCATTTAGCCGACAAAAAATCAAAATATTGATATAGAAGCGAAATGAAAAATGACTGAGCTTTTGGCCCATGACTTGAAATGCTAATATCTATGTATACTTCTTTATGTTGGCAGATGATCAACATGATTTGTTCATTGAAAGACACTTGAAGGTGTAAGTTGTAAAAGGTTTTGAAAGACTTGCCAAAGCATGGCATTCTTGACAGGGATAAACATTGGGAGCAGCTCTAGCTGACTCAGCTCAGAGGATGACATCACAGTTAATTGACATCTTTCTGTTAACAATGCATGGATTATCTTATCTTCTTCATTCTAGGGGAATTATGCATTGAGTGAAGACATCTTGCTGTAGAAGAGAAGAACAATTCAGATAGTTCACATGATTTACAATATGGCTTTGATTGTCTTATGTTAATGGCTGGTAAAGAACTGAAACATATAGGCTGGAGATCACTTGATAGAAATCAAGGTAGGACTGCACTTTTGCACAGAGTAAAGTTGAAGCATGTAGTTACCAAGTGTAAAATAATATTCAAATTGCTATTAGCTAAACTAGTGAAACCTGTAATTAACATTCTTTTCTTATTTGAAGTCTACTGTTAAATTTCAATTATAACATTAACCCTATCAAGTAATTTACAGGTCATGTTTCTGTCTATCAAGCTATTTACTTCTCATATTTCTATGTATTCTTCATAAATTTCTATGAATGAATTCACCCTTGAGTGGTATATTTTTGTCTGTATTTGCAAATACATATTTGTGTTGCTTTTTGTATTTCTGACTTGCAACTTCTGAATTGAATCTCCTTTCTTTACACAGAAATCTCTGATCTACATTGTATGAGAAAATCATGAAGTGGTTGTTGTCATTGATCCAGAAACTAAGTTGCAATCTGTCTTGATAAATATATCATACAGATTTGATGGTGGCCTATTCAACCCGAGGCGGCTTAAAGCAAAAACAAAAACAAATGCAGCAGTAATCAGAGACTTGCTATTTGCTGACCACTGTGCCCTAAATGCCTGCTCTGAAAACAATCTGCAGATCATCGTCAGTGACTTCTCAAGAGCATGCTCAGACTTTGGCCTTACCATCAATACGAACAAGACTGAAGTCTTATATCTACCTGCTCCTGGGAAAGCCTACTCGGATCCAAGCATTACTATAAATGGACCGGATATAAATGCAGTGGACAAATTCACATATTTTGGCAGCACACTCTCCAGAAATGGAAAAATCGATAGTGAAATCGACCTGCGTATCGCCAAGGCCAGTGCATCCTACGGCAGACTGTCTACAAATGTCTGGAACAGACGTGGTATCACCACAAACACCAAGCTAGGGGTCTATAGAGCCGTCATCCTCCCTACATTGCTATATGGCTCAGAAACATGGACAGTGTACAGTAAACATGCAAAGAAACTAAACCACTTCCACATGACATGTCTGAGAAAAATACTAAATGTCAAATGGCAAGACAAAATACCAGATACAGAAGTCCTTCGAAGAGCGTGTCTGCAAAGCATCCACACAATCCTGATGCAGTCCCAGCTGCGATGGGCAGGTTACATCTACAGAATGGAAGACCACCGCATCCCTAAACGACTCCTGTATGGCCAACTAAGCGAAGGAAAGCGCTCGCAAGGTGGTCAAAGAAAGCGCTTCAGGGACACCCTCAAAGCTTCTCTGAAGGCGTTCAGCATAGACCCAGGCACCTGGGAGACAGAGGCACATGACAGAGCATCATGGCGTCACGCTGTGAAAACTGGCGCACAGGTTGCTGGGGAAAAAAGAACAACGCTGGCAGAAGAAAAACGCCAGAAAAGAAAAGCAAGGCCCACGACACTAGCTTCAGCTGGAATAACCTGCCCAGTGTGCGGCCGAACATTCCGGGCTCACATAGGTCTCACCAGCCACATGAGGAGGCATAAAAACCCAGTGCAAAGCCCTCAGCCCCCTGGATGACAAAGTGGTCATCATCGAACCACAATGGACGAACTATAAGTTGCAATCTGTCTTGGTAAGCAGTATTGAAGTTAGGGTGATAGCTTTCTTGGTCACAATAATTTAATTTGAAAATTAAAGTAATTTTTTTTGCTTTAGTAGACAGATTTATAATCATTAAACATTGTTTTAAATGTCTAAAAGATTAATTAAAACTTGTAAAACTGTTGTGAAATTATTTTCACTGTTATCAGTATTTTTTATTCCTAGATTTATCACTGCTTTTAGTTTCCTATATAATCGTTGTGTTACTATTCAAATGTTGTGTAAACATAATTCTTATTACTATTATGCTTTACAAAAAAAGTGAATTATGTTCTTAAAGGCTCACTAAATAGTTTTATTCAACACTTCATACAGTTGGAGAATTTAGGGGAACACTTAGCTTATTTTTTTAGGATGGATTATTTCCTTTTATTTAAATTAAACTATAAAACTAATAAACCATATTCATATTTAATACTTATTTTTAAATATATATCTAGACCTTCATAAAATGCATACAAAAACATGTGAAAAAATTAGGTTGATTAACTTTGATGAAATTGTATACTTGATGATCATATTTTTGTCAATATCAGGAATGATATTTGTCAAATGAATTGTAAAATGTGTTGTGGACTCAAGCCTGTTTTTAGACTTTGACTTTGTTACAACATAATCAGAAAATCCTGCTGCACTTAAATAGACTGTAGGAAACTGAAGTAATGATAGCTTGTATAACTTGTTTGAAATGTTATGGATTCAGAAAAAACTTGACCAGAGATCATTTAATGGATGATCTGTCAGAAACTAGATCAGTTCAAAGTCCATTGTGATGTTGTAAGGAAAGAATTTCCCTTATGGAGAAGGACTAATAAAATCAAATTGTTTTGTTTTCTGTTTTACTTGATAATTAATTCATGTACTAGTTAATTATTCCAGTAGTTTGTGGAACACCTAGTCAGGCTTTCTGTGGGAAAACAGTTTGGGAAACATTGACATACTATATGAAGCAGATAGTGACTCAAATTATCATATTGACAGCATTTTAACTTTATTTCTGTACAGTTGTAATAGAGTTTTAGAAAAGAACTTTGATACATGGCTCTAGCTTTAGCCATGCATTAATGAGTTTAAGTAGTTTTTTATTTTAGTTGTAGGCAGGGAGTTGATTGGTTGATGTCTCAATATACATGATCATTTATTATGGTCCGGCACTTACGCTGGGTAGGGCATGTATCCCATATGGAAGATGAACGTATGCCAAAGGCAGTCTTTTTTGGTGAGCTAAAAGGTGGTTGACGTAACAGAAGCGCCCCATAGATACATTTCAAAGACCAACTTAGGCATCAGCTTTCCTTGGCTGACATAGATAGAAGAGAGCACCTGGTTGCATGTGGCCTCAGAAGGATACAGCTGGAGGTCAATCACGAAGGCAGCAGGATACTTATTTGAGACCAAAAAAAAAATCTGCTGCCGAGGACAAATGCAGACGGCGAAAAGAAAATCTGAATTAACCACCTGCGAACAATGGTTATGCTTGCCCTGGATGTGGCAAAATATGTAGGTCACTGCTGGGGCTGCGCAGCCATGGGAAATACTGCACTCCTCACTAATCTTTAGACTCCAAGACAAGCCTTATACAGGATCATTGTTAAGCTCACTATCAGTTCATTATTTAGAATTTTCTTTAAAAAAAAAGCATAAAAAAAAGTTCCCCTTTCAGACCTTATTGTCTATAATAATATAATATTAATAATACATGCTTTGTCCAATACAAGAAAAAATAAATATTAATTGTTTTTTATATTTTCTTTATTTACTGTCAGATGTTTAGTCACTTTGGGAGCAGTGATCTTGAGATTTCGATGCTAGATACTCTCAGATTTGAAAGCCGGTATCTTGGATATTTTCTTAGCTCCTCTAGATCAAGATGGCAAAGAACTTTATAAGGATAGGTCTCCCATCCATCACACAACATTCAAGCACCAATGGGTTTCTTTCAAGGAGTTGAAGATAAGGTTTGAATCAGATTTATCTTTTTACTACCTCTGGCATTTTTTTTATTCGTCTCATGCTAAAAAGTGATATTTTTTTTTGCAAATTAGAGGACAGAAGGTAATATCAACACTGGCACTGGTGTAGATGAGAGTAGCTGGCAACTGATGCTTTCTGAAAGAGACAATTAAGCTCTCAAGAAGGCAGTGGAACACACATTTAAGGCCAAAATAAAACCTGTTTTGAAAGACAGGTGAAAATTCAAAAGAAAACAATTGGATCCTTGAAGGACAACAGCTTTGTCTGCATCAGATGATGAAAAATATGCATGGAAAAAGAGGGTTTGCATAATATTGATGTGTAAAAACAAATGTCACAGATGACAATCTCAGCTCTGCATGGCCTATACAAATGTCTTCCACATATTAGGCTGATTGTTGACAAAGGGCAAAAGATTAGCAGCAAAATCTCAAGTGTGATAATTGAAAAATAGAGTTAGACTTGACTCAAAACATTTTGAAAGGACTTGTAATGACAATATCAATGCAATTTCTGATTAAAACAGAAGGAAAGGCTGGATGAAGACTTGGAGAAAAGTTCATTTTCTAAATAACTTTTTTATGTAAATTTCATTGACTTTCTAGAATTTGAGTTCAATCTATTTAACTGTGTTTATTTTGTGCATAGGTAGTTCCCCTTAACGAAGCTGAGATGAGGCAGTTAAAGCAAAAGGACTGCAATGTTTGTTTCTAGGTAATGTTTTATAGACATAACATTTACCATCCTTTTTATTTATGAAAGTAAAAAAGTTTTTTTCTTTTCTGGAGAGGGGGGGGGGGGGGGGGGTTGTGGTAAAAAAAAATAAATAAAGTTGCCCTTTCCGATCTTGTTGTCTATAGGTCAGATGATGTAAAGGTTATCTGATTCTGTGGCCTACGGCTAACGAGGGTGTCATGTGGCCAACAGAATGACAAACCACTTTACTTTTTCCCTAACTAATGTCAGGTACCCAATAGAGCTGGGTCTTTACCAGGATTTGAGCCATGGACCCTGGTTCAGAAGCTAAGTGCCTTACTACTCAGCCACCGCACCTCCCTGTTTGTGGTAATCAGGGTTTGAGTGTAGGCACATCGGCACAATTTAGGCCATGTCGTTCCCAGGCTATTTTATCTTGATAGGCTCTAAATATAAGTGTCAAATATTTTTACATGTGTATAAGATGCATGTCCAGATAAAGGTGCTACAACTGACCAAATTTTTAAAAATTCATATGTAAAGATAAACTAAATCATGAATAGTGATGTGCCTTTAGAACTGTTTCATGGGAGAAAAACATCTAAAATCATTTTTTTTTCTGCTGGACCAGACACAAGAGAATTCGACAACATATGTATCAGAAGATCAAAATCAGAAACTGAAATCTGCCCATTTGGAGTGTCACCAGAGAATGCTGACCATCTCCTCCAAAACTGCTCTCTTTACCAAGAGGCTGTACATGACACTGGCTTCAAAACACCCCAATAGAAAGAAAACTATATGGAGAGTTCCCTGATTTGGAAACTACTGCGAAAATAATCTCATATACTGGTCCAGTCATCTGAATGCTCCAATAAAAAAATGAGAAGGAAGAAGAAAGAAGATTGTATGTACCATTTTTGTTTGTTTGAGGATGGGGAGAAAAGTGTTCTTAGAATTCAAACACCAAAAGTATGTGTCTTTATGAATTCAATGTAATTGATACTAGGCTTTTTGGGCTGAAAATAAAATGCAGGAAATTTTATTGGAAGTGCAGAAAAAAAAAAGAGTTTTTAGCCAAAATAAACACTGTATAGCCTGAGAACAAATCAGGCTGAAGAACCAAGGGTAATGCTAGTATACTATAGAAGTAGAATCTTTTTTTATGCTTGCAACTTCATTGATGCATAAGTGTCACAAACTGCTTGTTAATGTGATATGAAACATAATTTTTTTTTTTTTGGTACACATATAATCACTCTAAAAAAATTATTTCTAAGATAGATAACTGTCTCTAGTAACCTGCTAGTGGACCATGATGAACCTTTTTCTATCTTGCTTTGTATGATATAAACTTTCCTAGTTTTGACTTTAAATTGTCATTCTAGTTGTGTCAGTTATGCTTATAGGCTGTTAGACAAAAATAGTGAAAACAAGAGTACATAACATTTTCTAAAGAAATTTTTAATATTTTGCATTTTTAGGGAAGCAACATTGCTATCAAAAAGCAGAGACGATACAAACCTCATTAGATGAAGAGTTGGTAAAGTCCTTGGTTTTGAGCCAGCAGAGAAACATAAAAAGGTAATTTGTCAACATTTCAGATTTATCACTAAGAGAAAAGCAGAAAATCTTTGATGGGCAGCATCTCTGTTGACCCAATGATCCATCCAACTTATGGAACAAGTGATGGTGAAGATGTTCATTACAGTGCTTATGTCTGGCAACACTGAATGACTTACATTTTTAGTTCATGCTTTTCAAAATGTGGTGATGAAAGCTGAATTGAAGCCTTCATCTCTGGCCAATAGTCATGCTGTTTATTATTGCTGGTATTATTAATGCTTTTGATTAGCACAACTTCCATGCTCCTATAGCAAGCACAGTGCATTCTGGGTCAATATCTTTTGTTGACATATGGAAGGTGGGGGGGGGGGGGGGGGGGGGGAGGATATCTGTGAGTCCTTCCTTTAGGCTCTCAGCAAGCACAATGTGGAATCAAATCAAAAATACCTAGTCTACAATGTGATTTCAATGAAGCTCTCCTCACACACATAATCAAGCAGTTTATAGCTTAGCATTTATAAATTGTATAATGTGTTATGTTTATATGTGTGATTTTTTTTTATGATTTAAAGAAAGAAACTTAAGGATTTTAATTTTTATTCTTTTTGAAATATGTAAGGAATGTTAGTATATTGTTGGCAACATTGTTGGTGTAAAAATGTATTTTCACTTGGTAGCCAAGAATGCTTATAACTGATATATAATTAATAATAACAATTAATAATAATAATTAACAATAATTTAATACACAAAATGTCCAAAGACACACAATTGTATTAAAAATGTCTGATATTTATGTTGCCAACAATTGCTTTATTGTTTCAATGTTATAGACATTGGAACCTCAGCATTAGGGTCAAATGGTCAGTGCCCCACCAATATTTTTTTTAGATTTATCAATTGGCTATGAACTAAACTGCATTAATTGGATGCATTAGCTTTCTAAAAAGTAAAATAAAGTCTATTGGCAGATGATGAAAAGGTCTGTTTCTCTGGCCCATGGTTAACAAGGTTGTCATGTCCCCAGCACAATGACCAACTGGCTTTTCTTTTTCTCTAACTTATATTAGGTACCCATTAGAGCTGGGTGGACTCCGAGGTATGCTAAAGATCCCGAAATTAAAATACCTGTCTTCAGAAAATTAAATGTTTAGTTTTTCTTTATGTTACTACAACTTTTTATTTGTTATAACTTTTTTTCATTGAATATAAACATTTCATGAATTATTACATAACACTTATCATTTTGCAGGGCCGTACACATATATGTAAAATACATGCTAGATCTATGAGTGTAGAGAAAGATATTCGTTATGAGCTGCTGGCTAGATTATGCCCAAACAGTACAGGTATGTATTCACATTATTATGTCTATATTTATGGGGCAATTAACAATGTTAAAAGAAGTGGGATGTGTAGCTGTTTTGGATAAAATCTCTCGGCTCCCTATCAATGGGGCTTGAGCTCAAATCTTACTTGAGCTGAGTTGTGTTTGCTGAGCCTCTAAATGCAGTACAGAAACCTTTTTACTCGTTTCCACTAAAAGAGATTAGACCATGAGCATGTTATAAGCATGAAAGATGCGCTCTATAAAAAAATAATTAGAAAAATAAAGGAATACCTTGTAGTGAATGGAAAGAGCAAGGATATTTATTTGGTAAAAAATTAAATGACTCCAGATTAATACATTAAAATCCTAAATAAGAACCCTTAAAATGCAAAGTAGCGAAACTTTATTGAAAACTTATAATCAGCCACTACATAAAACATTCACTAACCCTAACCATATGACAATCAATGACTACAAAACATTTATGGCTGCCTTTTAGCCTTTTAAGCCAACAATCAGTTGCCTGATTGCAACTTGCTTAGAACATAAGACTCCATAAAACTATTTTACCAAGCTGGGTTCAAAGAAGTACTCAAATTTAGTGTTGAGATATTACAGTGAGACTTTCCTAATCCTATTTGATGTTGAGATGAGACTTTGCTAGTCATATTTGGTGTTGAGACATTACATTGAGATTTTCCTAGTCATACTTTGATGTTTAGACTTGACTACTTTCTCTTTCTTCCATTCAAGTTTATACTTTCACTCTGCAATCTAATACTTGATACTCTTTCTATTATTGACAAATTCATGTATGAATACAAGCTATTTGATAGCAATTACTTCATTTTAATGTACATTAGCTTTAAAAACTGTGTATTCATCATAATGTAGTTACCACAATGATAGTTATTGTTTACAAATTTAATTCTCTCACAAACTATGTTCTTTCCTCTCAACAAACACTCTTAATGTTAATCTTCTCATCTACTCTTGATAATGGTATACAGAAGTAAACCTAGATTTCCATTTGAATCAACTTACATTTAAAGAGAAATTCTTCTTCTTCTTCTTCGTTCTCATTGTTATGTTGGAGTGTTCATATGACTAGACCAATACATGAGATGAACTGCGCAGTGGTTTCCAAATCAGGGAGCTCTCCATATAGTTTTCTTTCTATTGGGGTGATTTTGGGCCAATGTCTTATGCAGGCCTCTTGGTAAAGAGAGCAGTTTTGGAGGACATGGTCAGCATTCTCTGGTGATACTCCACATGGGCAGATTTCACTGGTTCCAATTTTGAGCTTGCGGTACATGTGTTGTCGCATTCTGTTGTGTCCGGTCCTGAGTCAAAAGATTAGACGTTGGTCATGTCGGGATAGCTTATAGTAAGCATCATCTTTCTTGTGATTTGGATGAGAGCTCGTCCATTTCTCATTTATTTTATTTACAATTAATTTCTTCATTTCTTCTGGATAGAGTGCAGAGTTTATTTGTGAGTTGGTTCTCCCACTCTTGGCGAGTGTGTCAGCCTTCTCATTTCCTTCTAGTTGTATATGAGCTGGTATCCATTGATAACAGTTTTTTTGCTGTTGTTGTTGAGCTTTGTAAGTGCTGTTCTAAGGTGTTTAATATAAGAGGAATCAGAGTTTTGCAAGCTTTGGAGGGTTGTTTTCGCATCGGTTAGAAAGACAATCTGACTTTGTGGGGAACTTGGATGATTTGCTATCATGGTAGCAGCTAGTGCTTCCCTTTCTGCTCTGTGACTGTCCGAGAGCTCTCCAGTTGCAATGGATTTTTCTAGTTTTCCTCCATCTGGCCATTTGATAAGTATTCCAGCTCCTCCATTTGTGGTGGCTTTATGGGATGAGCCATCCGTGTAAAATCTGATCCACTGATAGCTAGGGTAATTGGTATGTAGAAAACAGTTCACTATTTCCTTGAGCTCTGATGGTCTGTTAACAGATTTTCTTATATGTTTTCAATATGGTCCCTTATAGTAGGAAGAGGGCTTTCGTCCCAGGGTGGAGATTCATTATAGTTTATTGAGGATTCCAGAGTAATTTTTTCAAGTTGGTGTTTCTTTTTTAGGCTTAGAGATTCCTGTATGAAATTGGTCCTTTTGAGATGGTTTTTGTGCCAGTTTTGTGCAGCGGTTTTCTCCATAGCTCTTATGGGTGTTGTTTTCATTGCTCCTGTCATTATCCTTAGACCAATATTTTGAACCTTGTCTATTTTTCTTAGGTTGGTTTGGGCTGCTGAGCCCCCCCATGCCGTGGTTATAAGAGAAATAAATCTGAATAGTATTTATTTAGAATCTTGTCATACTGATTATTTTGATAGTGACTCCATATTGTCTGTGTTTTTATGCTTTTTTTCTAAGTTTTGAATTAATCATTTGTTTGTTAATGCATTGGTTAAAAAACAAAAGAGGTCTATTGTTGTTTTTTTTATTTTTACTTTTTTATTTGCTTTTATCAATAGGAGCGGAAATTCGTAGTGTTGGCACAGAAGCTGGAATGTTTGCTATCAGGGTTCATAGAAAGATGGCTACAGAGAAAGATTTTCTGGAAGCAGTAAATAAAGTCATCAAAGCCTACGCCAAATCTAGTGCAACTCCTTGCTACATGACTTACAATGAAATCAATTGTAGCTTGATAGAAATATCTACTAGAGAATCAGTACAGAACTTGTGTTTACTCACTGATCTGATTTTAACCTTAAGTGAATCATTGTTTGTATTCATGATGTTTTATTTCAACTTATTAAATCATGGTATCTTTCTTATTAAATATGTTGTCAGTGTGTTTTTTACTTTTGTCAGTAATTTGTTACATCTGGATGTTCCTTTGCAATTTAAGATTATTGCATCCAAAACCTCCTGCAGGATAGCTGGGAATGAGTATGGGCATTTCATCTAGTAGGGTAGCTAATAGAATCTGAACATGAATGAACTAGATCAGTGTGCTTGATACTCAGGGCATTAAAAAGCAATGCATGAACAGTACCCAGATGTGGCTTAATATCAATTGATAAAGACACTAGAAAGCATTATGAAAATAATTCTTCAAAAATCAAGTGTACAGAAATAATTTTTTGGGTAAATAGGTTGGCATGTCTTGAGCTTATTTAAAACATAAAAATATATTTTTAAAAATTTAGACAATTAGGTTCCAAACCAAATTGTTGTCATTGAAGTTTGTAAAATTAGGCTTCTAATTACTATTACTATTGCAATGGCTGCATTGTATATAATAAGTACTTGCTTAAATCAATAAGATTTGAGCATTTCTTGTGTAACAGTTAACAGTTAGTTGAAAATGTAATAATGCTGAAAAACGTGCTGCAAATAGTAACGGAGGATCTAGACATTTAAATATTTATGCTAAATAAATTTTAACTTTGGGATGCTGTGGGTGAGAGGTTAAGTGCTTGTCTTCCAAACTGAGGGGATCTAAGGGTTCAAATGTTGCTGAAGAATGGGATCTTTGATTTTTACGATGCCTGAGCCCCTCCTGCCCAAAGCTTACTGGTTAAGGCGCCAGTTACTCGCCTTTGCCCCTTCTCCTGTTAGTGAGAACATACAGTTCCGCCGGACTCAATATCTGAGCCACACATGAAGGCCATGAGTTGGACTGGTTGTCAGAGGCTATTCGAGATGCATGCCATTTGGAAGCATTTTATAGGTAGTGGAGTGCTTTCATCCATTACCACTTCCGGCTATGACAACCTTGCTGGCTACCCACCTAGGAGAAGGAAAACTCTGAATTCAAATCTCTGTTGCTTTGCAGCTATACCCAATCATGGAAAAGGCTTCGGGAGTCAACCCTGAGGAAAAATCAGGAGCTGGCGACCCTAAGGCAGTTTGCAGCACCCAGTGCTACACTCTGGCAGAACCTGCGATGCCGCTAACCCCAAACTGTATCGGCACTGCCGTTCCTTTGGATACATCAGCTGCATGGAGAGGGAGGAACTGATGTGTGGGCAACATCGTTCCAACCACAGCTAATGCCCAGACATTCATCTCACCGAGATGATCCATAGGAGGCCATAGAATGATGCCTGAGAGTCCAACCAAATCTATTGGGCACCAGACAGTGGTTGGGGAAAGTAACGCTGGTTGGTCATTGTGGTACTTTACCTTCTTACAGGGTCATTATCTGTAGATAAAAGTTGCATTGTATAATACGATTTTTACAATAGAGTTGGGTGGCTAATATGATTAAACACAATTAAACTTCAACTATAATTCACAAAAGTGGACTAAACAAGAAGATGGAACATATTAAAACTCTTTTATTGTCTCCCCTACTTACTATTATTTTCTCTAACATTGAACTGGTACTCTTGTGTTCAACATTCTAGGCCATTTAGAGTAGGGTCATAAATACAATTGACTGATGTTTCACAAAACCAATGTTTATGTAAGCATCTCATGACAGTGACACATACATTATATAACAAATAGCAGTATTAACCTAGATTTTAATAGCCAAGATGTAGGTTTTGTTTCATTTAATTTTTTTATTTGAAAAATATTTTATTACAATATAATTATTCTACAATGCTGTCAGAAAGCAAACATCCCAGTCTACAACATAGTGCCCCCCCACCCCTGGGTCAAAACAATTAGGCTTCAAGGAAGTAAGAAAACAAGACTTCATTAGGAATGGAAAAGCATTGCTCAAGTCTTGGTTGGGAAGAGAGTCTTTATGACCATGTCAACAATCCCAACATTCTGTTTCACAAATGCAATGGGGATTGTTGAGTGTGGTAAAGAGCAGGAAGATGGCAGGAGTTCTTGGTGTGCTTAGCAGTCTGCCAATCTCTAGCCCCCGTGTCTGGAGCTTCTGAAGCATTGGAAATAGTAGTGTGATACAGACACCAAGTAGGATCTCTTCCAGACAGAACAATCATTTCAGTCAGGCTGGTGAGAGGAAGCTTTAATTATTTTTTGCTGGCCTATTGTTTCACAAGCCTTCAGTTCAACTCTTCAGACAGTTTTGAAAAAAAGCTTCAATGAACTCAAAAACCTTAGACCATGTAAAATTTTATAATCAAATCAAATCATAGCTATGTATACAAATTCAGCTTGTAAGTAAAATTAAAACTTAACAAAAATTTAAAATAAAAAATTAATAAAGTACAAATTTAATGAAACCTCTGTGGTTTTACACAAATACTTTTTAAAAAATCATGATAGAAACTAATGACTTATACATGTGACCAACACAAATCATCTCACAAAAAATTACATTATTAATTCAATAGATTGTGCACACACAAAATGAAGAAGCAATAAAGTATAGCTCGGGAAGAATCAATTCAAATGCATTTTAGCATCCAATACTTTACAGTTTATATTTTTAATAATAACAAAAAGCTTTACGCAGTTTATAGTTTGTATGATTGTGAAATAGATTAATGTATGAACTTGGTTGTATATAAACTTTGTACATTGTCAATATCCATATGTTACAACATCTAATCACAGAAAAAATATACCAAGACCACATCATAGCATCATTATCAGAAAGACAACTACAGTGGTATTTAACATTGAAATCATGTAAAAATTAAAAAAAGGAAAATTCCAACCTTAACAGCTAATAATCAACCTTTGCATAATATACACACTATCCATATGGATATTTACAACAACAAAAACAATCAAAGCTAGCTTTCCCAGTTCAGTGATAGGATTCCAAGGTTGAGTAAATTACTATTTTAATATATATAGAGGAGATTTTTTTTTAAAATTTTGCTACAAAATTTCAAACATCTTTTTTACTAACATAAAATATAAATTTTTAATGGTACAAAATAATAGACTGGTACAAAATAAAATAAAGTGAAAACAGAAACATTTTCCTAAAAGAGAAATATGATAATTAATGAAATGGTGGATACTTGAACATTCATCTGTCTAGTGGATACTTGCACATTCAACTGTCTGGTGGATACTTGAACATTCATCTGTCTAGTGGATACTTGAACATTCAACTGTCTGGTGGATACTTGAACATTCATCTATCTGGTGGATACTTGAACATTCATCTGTCTGGTGGATACTTGAACATTCATCTGTCTGGTGGATACTTGAACATTCAACTGTGTTATTGCTTTAAAAGTTAATAAATGAAACTTTTGCGCTGAAAAATAATGATACAAATATGTAATTAGTTACTAGCTATTTGAATTGTATATAATTATTAAATACATCTTGACACTATCATAATGATAACCATTCAATATGCCCATTTCTTCCCAGATTCAACAAATTAGAATCTTTCAAAGATAACAGAAAAAAAAGAAAAGTTTTTACAGAAAACTGATTAGATACTTAAGATTAAAAAAAGGACTCCTTATGACAAGGCAATTATTAGTTGTTGAATATAAACTTAGCAAGTTGCAAAATACCATAAAATCAGTTTTTCTAGTTTTTGAGATCTAAACATGACAGTCAGATGGTCATACTACCACACAAAACTAATAGCAGCTCTTCCATTTTTGTAAACCAGTAATAATAAGGCTTGTCTTAAGAGTCCAAAGATTAGCGAGGAATGCAGTATTTCCCGTGGCTACACAGCCCCAGCTGTGTCCTACATATTTTGCCACATCCAGGGCAAGATAGTAAAATATGTCTATAAACAACTTATATAAATGTTTATTCACAAACCTTCTATTTACTCAACTCTCCTTGGCAACTTTGACTTTGTTAGGTCAACATATGAAGGGGCCTTAAAAAAAAAACAATTTACAACTCATGTTAAAATGTCATTGCATAATTTTATACAAACACTTATATTAGAGCTATTGTTAACTTTACAAATATATTATAGTTACTGTTGATGTGTGTTTTCTATAGGTTGCACCAATCAGTGTTTGGGAGTAACATCCTTTGTAACTGTTGTTGTCAACCAATATGGCGTTAGATTAAACAGCTGATTTCATAAACAGCTGATTTCATGTCTTATAAGTTATATCCAGAGTCTTGTTATTATTCGTTCATAATAATCAACATGGTGGCAGCGGTAACAAGAACTATATTTAGATTTATATCAGTGATATAAATCTAGTTAAATTTAAAAAAAAAAAATAGATCTAAAGTGTAGATCTAGAATCTAGTAGATTCCAGAGTCTCAGTCTAGAATATTATTAAATATATATAGAGAGGCTCGGGGTTATTCAGTTACGGTAAATATACTATAGTGAAGTTTTCGTGGAAGATGGCAGAAGGTCTACTTAAACCACCAACAGAGTTAAAAGTGACTGAAGGTAATGTCAGTGAAAACTTTCGCCAATGGAGAAGACACGTGGAACTGTTACTGTTAGCAATAGAAGCTGAAGAAAAACCTAAAATCAGACAAAAAGCAATAATATTACATTGTGCTGGACCTCAGGCCCAAGAGATTTGTGAGCAGTTGCAGCATGATGAGAATGAAGACGTAAATGACCCGCAAATATTACTAAAGAAATTACACGACTATTACAACCCCAGAAAAAATGAAGTTCTGGAAAGTTTCAGATTTTGGAACATAGAAAAGGTGTCATCTTGTGATGTGTTCATTACGCAGCTTAGAGCTCAGGCTGAAAAATGTAATTTTAAAGAAAAGGATAGAATGATTAGAGACAAGATTATATTCGCTGTGGAGAAAAGATTGCAGGAGAGATTACTGAATCACGATGATCTTACCTTGAAGAAGTGCATAGAGATATGCCAAACATACAAGCAAACTGCAAAAGGGGGATTGGCAGAGATAAATAAGGAAACTGTTGTGAAGAGAGATAAGATAGAACAGAAGAAAAATGACAACAGAAACAACCTAATAGATTGCTGGTTTTGTGGAGGCAGACATGCAGTGAACAGAACAGCATGCCCAGCTTGGGGAAAAAATTGCAATAAATGCAAAGGCAAAAATCATTTTGCAGTTAAGTGTAAGACTAAGAATAAAATACATATGCATAATGCAATGGATGAATTTGACCAAGAGGAACAATTAAACTCAATTAATGTGTTAAACATAAATAGGGACAGAATGACAGCACTATTCATAATAAATAGTCAATAAATAAGATTTCAACTGGACACAGGAGCAGATGTTAACATTATATATAAGAAATACGTTAAAAAGACACAAATTAAGAAGAGTGTTCAAACATTAACAATGTGAAATAATTCCAAATTAAAAACCGAGGGCACTGCTAACTTAATAATAACAAATCCTAAAAACAAAAAGAATTATTTGGTAACATTCACAGTTGTAGAAAACCACTATCAATGCTTATTAGGCCGTAAAACATGCCAAAGTTTAAGTCTGATCACATTAAATGAAGATAGATTCATATCACAAGTAAACACAATGGATTGTCATCTGGGAGATTTAGGTGAAACATCATTAACTATCAATGAGAACATAGCTCCGGTGGTATCACCTTGTCGTAATATACCATTTGCATTTCAAAAGAAAGTGGAAGCAGAAATAGAGACATTAGTAAAAAGGAAAATATTAATTCCTGTAAATGAACCTACAGATTGGGTCAGCCAGATGGCTGTGGTTCAAAAGCCAAATGGGGATTTAAGAATCTGCATTGAACCAAGACATCTAAACACTGCTTTAAAAAGAGAACATTTTAAGTTACCAACTATGGAAGCTGTAATGCCACAGTTCCTAAATGCTAAAATATTTTCTAAATTGGACGTAAAGGAGGCTTACTGGCATGTACATCTAGATGAAAAGTCTAGTCTACTAACAACCATGATCACACCATATGGATATGGGCAGTACAGATGGTCAAGACTTCCTTTTGGACTAAGTAAGTGGAGAAATATTCCAGAAGAAGTTAACAGAAGCATTGTTAGGATTAGAAGGATGCATTAATGTGGCTGATGATATCGTGATTGTGGGATGTGGTCAGTTCAAAGAAGAAGCAGAAAAAGATCACTCTGACAAACTGAAGAGATTAAGAGAGAAACACATTAAATCAAATGAAACGAAAACAGTATAGAAACAAGACCAGATAAGTTTCATGGGACACTGCATTAGTGCACAAGGCATAAAGCCTGACACAAAGAAGATCAAAGCTATTCTGGAAATGATGAAGAAACCAGAAAATAGCCAGGAAGCAAGAAAATTATGTGGAATGGTGCAGTATTTGTCAAAATTTTTGAACAATCTAGCCGAAGTGTCTCAACCATTAAGAGAACTAACAAAGAAAGATTGCAATTTTAGATGGACTGAAAAATGTGAAGAGGCATTCAACAAGATAAAAACAATGATTACCAATACTCCAGTTTTTATATTCTACAACCCTGAGAAGAAACTGGAAATACAAGTGGACAGTAGTCAACATGGACTTGGAGCTGTACTAATGCAAGAAGGACAACCAATAGAATTTGCCTCTAGAGCATTGACACCAACTGAAAAACGGTGGGCTCAGATTGAAAAAGAACTACTTGCCGTAGTTTTTGGGCTAGAAAGATTTAATCAATATACATTTGGAAGACATGTCATAATAATAAATGATCATAAGCCACTTGCAAACATCTTAAGGAAGCCTCTAAACAAGGCTCCAAGAAGATTACAAAACTTGATGTTAAGGAGCAATCGTTATGATTTCTCATTTCAGTGGGTAGAAGGAAACAGTTTACACATTGCTGACACATTATCACGACTGTGCAATCAAGAGGAGAAGCAAGATGAAGTTTTTAACATATGCCAAACACAAGTTGTAGACATACCGGATCCATTATTAGAAAGAATAAAACAAGAAACAGACTTAGATGACACATTAAATAAATTATCAAAGCAAATTATGAATGGATGGCCTCAAAGAAAACAAGATTTAGACAACATGATAAGAACATATTTTGATTTTGCTGATACTTTGGGACTTAGTAATGGAGTAATTTTGAAAGGAGAAAGAATAGTCATACCTTTCAGTATGCGTCAAGAAATGAAGAAAAACCTGCACACAGCACACATTGCATATGATGGAATGATGAGGAGGCCCCAACAGACGATATTCTGGCCAGGCATGGCTGATGAAATAAAGCAGATGGCAGACATGCACTGCTTGTCAGGAAAGAAAACCTATGAACCAGAGAGAAACACTTATACAACATGATGAAGGAAATGTTCCATGGGAAAAAGTTGGAGCTGACCTGATGGAAGTGGATGGAAGACGGTATCTAATTACTGTTGATTATTACTCTAATTTTACTGAGTATGATTATCTTTCAACAACAACATCACAAGATGTGATTAGAAAATTAAAAGGACAATTGTCGCTGCCTAGTTTTAGTTGTAGGCGTGACGACGTGAATGTGTCCGTGTGTTGTAGGTATTGTTCCTTAAGTAGATACTCTCTCATACGCACTATATTTGCAGGTGCGTGCGTATACTAGCGTACTGAACTCTTCAAGCACAAACGTTCCGAAACATTAATAAATGCTCTTGTAGCAGACGATAATTTTATTATACATAAAATATAATTCACAAAATATACTGGCGACTTAAGCCGTCACAAAATATAAACCAATAAATACTGGCTGCTCATGCCATGTAGAATAGGTAATCACATCAATGAAATGTTCACAATATAAGTCCGAAGAAATCTCTCAAGTTAACATAAGATCAAATTCATTAAGGTACATATTACAGACAGAGAAAATTGTACATCCACTCTCTGCTGGAGTTCTTCACTAACTAGTTAACATTGACCCTTATTTTAGAGTCCTTTAACTTATTCACGTGTTCTCAGCACGGAATATTACAATGGGTGACTGAGTGTCACATCATGTCACAGAGGTTCTAAAACTGGACTGTGACATATGCCCCACACTCCAAAAAGATTTTTGACCAAAAATCTTTGACAAGTATATTTTACATCAATATCACTGTACAAATATATATATGAGCTTAGTACCTTATTCCATGAAGTGCTGTAAGTTCACTTCAATTGCTCATATCATCTTATATAATCTTAGTAAATCATATAAATTACTGAGTCCAAAATGTATAATCATTTATATACTTAATTCACTGAGAGCAAAATCACTGAAATATCACACTAATTGTAATGAAAAGTACCTCCATCAAGTGTTAACAGCTTTATGCATACATATGTACTGTAAAAATTTGTACATGCAATCACATGCTAATCAATATAAAAAAGGAAAAAAATATATAAGTTATACCACATCCAATGTTTTACTATAATTGTAGATGCACAACATTATCAATGTGTATCATTTGACACACTGAGTAATTTAATCAAAATGATTACAGAAAAAAATTAATGTTTATTTACAATTGTGATGTGCTGTGTCAAAATATTCTAAGTTTTGCCATCATCAAGAAAAATATAAAAAATTAGAGACATGTCAATCCAGTTCAAGGTTGACCTTGCATAAGACTACTATAAATAGTCTGAGTGTAGTATTGAAGTACAATAGTAAACAAATTTCCATGTTTATAAACATTCATTGTAGTATTCAGGTATGTAAAAAATTTTAGACAATATTTACATCTTTGAGTTATGAAAAAAAATTTAGGTCAACAGTTCAAGTAGTTCACTGTTGTTTACATCTCATTGTTTACATTGCTGTGCATGATCAGTAATAAAGTACAATATATACACACAAAATAAACACATCTGGTATTTGTCATTTTACAAGTTGACAATAAAATACAATGAGTAAATAGATGATCTGTTATTGATCATAAGCATAAATGTCATCATGACCCAAAAGAAAAGTGTAACAATAAAGTGTCATGACCTATTTGAAAAATGTGTAGAATGTTAATTTGACTTAGTTGACTACTACTACTTGTTTCTAAGTGATTTGTACTGCTTATTTACTCTATCAGAATGTCCTGGCTGATGTGTTTAATGTCATTATTATCACTTGCTTCATTTTCATGTATTATGTATCTGGATAAAAAGTCAGCTATTACATTTTCATGTCCTGGAATGCTTTGTAAGTCAAATTTGTAATCTGAGAGAATGAGTGTCCATCTGTTTATCCTGTCATTTTTTAGCTCTTTTCTTTTTAGTGCCAGTAAATGGTTTATGATCACACTTAATGCTGAAAAATCTTCCTAACAAGTAATTCTTGAGTTTTACAACTGACCATACAATGGCTAATAATTCTTTTTCAATCACTGAGTATTTTCTTTCTGTTTCAGATAGTGTTCTACTGATGTGTACTATTGGCTTAAAAAATGACTCTCTTTGCTGTAGTAAGCATGCCCCAATACCAGTGTTGGAGGCATCAGTGTATAGTGATATTGTTGATGTTGGGTCAATACTGGCTAATTCTAGTTTCTCATTAAATTTATCTTTTAAGTTGCTTAATGCTAGTCTACTTTTTTCATCCATACAAATTGTGTTTCCATGCTTCTTTTTAGTAAATTCAACAAGGGGTTCAATTATCTGTGCATAATTTGGAATGAACTTTCTATAAAAGTTGCAAAGTCCTAATAATGATCTCATGTCTTTCTTAGTCCGAGGTTCTTTTATGTTTTTAATCTTTGTTAGGTTTGTTTCAGTGGGTGTGATTTTGTCATTGGTAATGCAATATCCTAAGAATTGGATTTCAGGCTTGGCTAGGTTTAATTTCTTGGGGGCTAATGTCATGTTGTGTGTTCTTAGTCTTGAAAATATTTGCTCTAGTACATGAATGTGTTCCTGTTGTGAGTTAGTGAAAACACAAATGTCATCTACATAAGACAATACATTATTTATGCCTTCTAATAATTTTGACATGCATTTCTGAAATGTGGCTGTACTATTTATTAAGCCGAATGGCATGACATTCCAGACATAGATACCTTCTAGGCCTGGCATAGTGCATTTGAATGCAGTATATTCCTTAGAGTCAGGGTCCATTTTAATCTGCCAGAAGCCTCTGTTTAAGTCCATTGTTGTGAATAGGGATGATTTACTTAAAGTTGTAATTATACTGTCAGTGTCTGGTAGGGGTTCTGGGTCTATGATTGTGCATTTGTTTATTTCTCTAAAGTCACAGCAGATTCTTACTCCACTGTCTTTCTTTTTTACAATGACCATGGGTGATGCATATTTACATGTTTCTGATCTCTCTATCTTCCCATCTTTGATTAAGTTGGTCATTTCTGTTCTAACTAGGTCCTCGTATGCTTTGGGGATACTATAGGCTTTTGTCTTAGTTGGTAGTGCTTTGTTGAGTTTTATTGTGTGTTCTATCAGATTGGTACATCCTAGCTTTTGTGTAATTACATCACTATATTTAACTGTCAAATTCTGTAACATATCATTTTCAATATTTGGACTACTGTTGTGTGTGGTGTTTATGGTGCTCGCTATATGTTCTTGTATGTTGTGTTTGGTTTCTACATCAAGTTCAATTATATCTGTGTCAGCTATTTGTCTCTTATCCAATTTAACAAGTTTATCAATATTGAGTTTGCATTCTCTACCATCTTTATCAATGATGTACACTTTGTTATTAATTCTCTCTATAACTTTAAATGGTCCCTCATTCTTATCTTTACAGTGTTTGTTTTCTATCTTAACAAAAACTTGGTCACCTACATTTAGTGTTCTTAGTTTTCTATTTCTGTTTTTTTATTTTCCTATGCCTTTCTAGATTTTTGTCCATGTTTATCTCTGCTAGTTTTATTCCTTGTCTAAGCTGTTGTTTGGTATGAATTATCCAAGGATGGTACTGTTCTATGTTCTCTAAGTTTAACATGTTGTCGGCCCATAACTCTAACAGTCCTTTAGGTTTTCTGTTAAATACAAGCTCATAGGGGCTGAATTTGGTGGTTTCATGGATGCTAGTGTTGTAGGCAAATATAGCATAGCTAAGAGTCTGGTCCCAGGTACTCATTGAGTCTATTTCTAGCTTATATATCATCTGTTTTACAGTTCTGTTCCATTTCTCTATGACTCCATTTCCCTGTGGTGAGTAGATAGTGCTATGGACTAGGCGGATGTTAGTCATTTCTGCAAATGCCTGGTTAAGGTGGGACTTAAAGTTTGATGCATTGTCTGACAGTAACTTAGGGAATCCAAATTTAAGAAAAAGTGTTTTTAAACAATTACATATGTCAATAGCCTTTATATCTTTTAGAGAAAATGCCTCTGCCCATCTAGTCAATGATACCCAAAATATATTTATTCCCTTTACTGCTGGTGGTTAGGGGTCCCATTATGTCCATGGCAATTTTGTCCCAAAAATAGTGAGATTTATCTGATTTTTTCTAATGGGGCTCTAGTCACTGTTTTTTGTTTGGCACATTCTGTGCAACTGTTTACATAGTTCTTAATGTCCTTTCCCATCTTTGGCCAGAAGAATTTGTTGGCTATCTTAGCATATACTTTTTTTTTTCCTAAGTGTCCTGCTGTGGGGTCATCATGTGCCATATTTAATATTTTAGCTCTTAAAGTTTTAGGGATCAGGATTTGAAGTCTAGTACAGTTTTCTTTCCTGTTGTATCTAATGGCTAAGTTGTTAATTTCTATATGGTGGTTATTTAAATTTATCTTGTTATAATCTTTGCTTAAGAGGTCTTGTATTGTGGTGTCATTTTTCTGCATAGCTATTAGTTCCTCCCTAGTTATGCCTATTTCATTAAGTAATACAGTGGGGCATTCTATTTCTGGTGTTATTTTTTTGTGTGATCTGGTTTCAACTAATAATGCCTCATGTTTGAATAGGGAATACTTTTGTCTATCTTCCGCCCATTGCATAACTTCTTCTAGTGTTGGATCTTTTACACCTTCTACATTGCCTATTATTAGATCTTGTGCTGGGGTGTCCATGACTATGGCTTCTAGTTCTCCTGTAATCCAGGGTGATTCTATTAGGACTTTAGCGGTCTTGCAAATATCAAATTTTTGTATGTTTGCATAGGTCACTTTTACTGTATCTTCCAGATACTGTCCTGGTTCAACTAAAGAGGCTTTAACTATTATTGCTGTGGCTCCACTGTCACGAATTGATCCTACTTCTTTAGAATTGACATAGGATGGAAAGACTTTTATTTTGGACTTATTTGATTGCATATAGGCTACATTTTCCTCTCTATGGGTGTTGGTGTTATTGCCATTGTTGTTTCTATTGTTTCTATTTCGGCTATTGTAGTTGTTTGGGTGGTTGTTTGTGTGGTAGTTAAATTGGTCCCTTCTAGATTGTCTGTTGTTTCTATTATAGTTATTGTGTTGGTAACTGTTTGTAAAATTTCTTCTTTCATTGGGACTTGCACTCTGGTGTGGTCTATATGGTCTATTATTGTAATTATTATTGTGCTTATAGCTGTTTGGGTTGTAGAAATTAGTGTAGCTTCTGTACCTATAATTGTTATTGTAGTTTATGGGAGCTTTGCATTGGTTTTTCATGTGACTTCTCCCACAATTGAAACAAGTCTTGGTGTTAGACCATTTGTATTTATCATTGTTGTTGTTGTTGCTGTGGCTGCAAGTTGGTATAGGTCTCTTTTGTCAATGGTGTGTCCAGGGTGACTGTCTTTAAATAAATTTAGATTCGTTATCAGTTCAGTCTCTGTCTTGATCTTTTTTTCTTTAAGGAAAGTAAATACCAAGTCTGTCACGTTGTTGAGGACATTGTCAATAAGTAGCATGTCTAGGATTTGTGTCGGGTCCTTGATGTCACATTTTGCTAGCTCTAACCATTTTATCATATTAGTCCTCATGTCGAATATTATTCTATTAAAGTCCCCATCTTTTTTCAATTTAGTGTCCCTGAACAGCTTACGATAGAAGTCTGAATTTTTCCCGAAGTGCTCTAGTAATCTAGTCTTTACTGCCGCATAGTCTTTCTTTTGGTCTACAGTTAAAGTGGAAATGATGTTGAGGGGTTCTCCCGACAAATTTGCTAGTAGGTGTTTGGCCATGTCCTCATTGTTAAGATTATAAGTTGAGGCAATATGCTCAAATTGGACTAAATAGTTTTCAAGTGTTTCATCTTTTGAATTGTATTTATGGAATTTAGAGATGAATGGCTTTGTTGTAGACTGTTGGGTATTAATGTTGGGATTTGTTTTGGCAGCTTCTAGTTTAGCTAACTCTACTTTGTCCTGGCTTTCTCTTTGTTTAGTTTCTAGTTCTTTTAATTCTTTTTGATGAGCTCTTACAGCAGCTCTTTCTTCCCTATCTTTATCCTTTTCTATTCTATCTTTTTCTTTATCAGCCCTATCTCTTTCCTCCCTTTCTCTCTTTTCAGCCTTTTCTAATTCTTTTTTGATAAATTCTTTTTTCTCATCCCCTTCTAGTTCCATGACTTTCACTAGTTCTAAAATTTTGTCATAGGAAGACATGTTTAATGCTTTGTGTGCTCAAAATAATTAGTTAATTAAGTGAGGAAGAATGTACTGTGTTATGCTTATTAATACAGTGTGTGTCAATTATTTTACATGTGTGTATTATACAATAATAAAAAATTTCAATCAATGGTTATAATGTAATGACAGAATGTAATGAGAATTGTCAAACAAATGTATCGATCTAGATCAAAATTTACTCATTAGTTACTCAATTATAAACTATTCAAATTCAATAGTCATAAATATCAACATATTGTTACGAATCTCCCTATCTAGGCTCGCTGCAAATTGCACCAAACGACACCACCAACTTAAAGAACTTGACAACTCTGGGCTTCAAAATAACGTAATAATTTAATGTCAATAAATAACAGCCAATACTGTACAATTGGCAGCACGTAACACAAGACTGTACAAATATCTCTCCGCCGTATCAAATCTTGCACTGGTCTCTCTGTCTCGTCTCGGACTTGTACTGAGCCGTTGTAACGAACTGTAGATCGGGAAGTTGTGACTGACTCGTCTCTGATACCTTCGCTCTTTATATAGGGTCCCTGCTGGCCTTCTAGAACCGGGCAGAACGTCGCTCGACCATTCTGGGACGCTCCTGAGCTCTGTTCACAACGCCGATCCTACTCGAACCTTCATGTTGTTAACTCGTCTCGGTTGACCGTCGTAGCTCGTCACGGTTGACCGCTCGTCAACCGTTGGCCTGGGGCGATTTGCGTCGGCTGACTACACACACACCACAACCCCCATCTGTGCCACCACCAGGTTTATAACACTGCCCCCTCCTTAGATCTGTCCGTCCCGGGCAGATCCAGCTTCACCATAGTACTTGTTGAGTCTGTCGATGTGGACGACTTTCAGTTTGGACCTTGGGCTCTTCTGTATTCGATACACGACATCGTTGATTCTTTTTATCACGCGGTAGGGTCCTTCCCAGTCTGTTTGAAGTTTTGGGGACTTGCCTTTTCGTCTTTGTGGATTGTAAAGCCACACCAGATCGTTCTCCTGATACCCAGCGGCATTGGCCCGTTTGTCGTACCTTGTCTTCATCTGGTCACTGTTGATCTTGATGTTTCTGCGGGCTAGAGCGTGAGTTTTCTCCATCCGTTTTCGGAGATTTGCGACATAGTCTGTTGAGGAGGCTGGCACATCTCCCGGGATCCCGAATAGCAAGTCACATGGTAGTTGCAGCTCTCGGCCGAACAACATCTTTGCTGGAGTGTAACCGGTGGTGTTGTGAATCGACCCTCTATATGCCATAAGGAACATTGGTATATAAGTGTCCCAGTCCTCTTGACGTTCATCGACGACCTTTGACAGATGTTGTTCCAGTGTTCGGTTAAAACGTTCCACCATTCCGTCTGACTGGGGGTGAAGAGGGGTTGTGCGTGTCTTTTCGATGCCGAGTACCTGGCACATCTCTTGAAAGATCTTGGATTCGAAGTTTCGGCCTTGGTCGGAGTGTAACTCCCTGGGAGCACCAAATCGGCTAATCCAATTCTCCACAAGTGTTTCCGCTATGGTGGTGGCTTCTTGGTTTGGTATCGCATACGCTTCAGGCCACTTAGTAAAATAGTCTATCACTACTAGAACGTACTTGTTTCCTCTTTGGGACTCAGGGAATGGTCCGGCTACATCGATCGCTATTCGTTCAAAGGGATTACCGACGTTGTATTGCTGCATACGTCCCCTCGTTCTCCTGTGCGGGCCCTTTGCTGCTGCACAAGCATCGCACCTTCGGCACCATTCTTCTACATCATCCCGGTAGCCGAACCAGTAAAACCGCTGGCGTACTTTTTCAAGGGTCTTGTTGACACCTAAATGTGACCCACTAGAATTATTATGGATTTCTTGCAACACCTCGGCAACTCTTACTTTAGGCAGCAACAGCTGCAAGCGATTGCTTTCTCCATCTGCGGTTTCCCAGACCCTCTTGAGAACTCCATTGTCAATTGTCAGTGAGTCCCATTGCGCCCAATATGCCTTGGTAGCAGCTCCTTTATCAGAAAGGTGATGCCATTCCGGTCTTTGTCCGTCTTCCTTCATAAGCAGAATGGGAGCCAGATCTTCATCGTTTAACTGGTCTTCTCGGATTCTTTCGTCGGACCATGATCCACAAGCTTGTACTCCAAGACGTTGGCAATCAATGATACCCCCCTTTTCTTCAACCTTGCTGCAGTGTTTACATTCCATTCTGCAAGGCCGTCGAGACAGCGCGTCAGCATTCTGGTGAGTTTGGCCTTTTCGGTGCTGTGTCTCGAAGTCATAGGTTTGCAAACGTTCAATCCACCTGGCGACTTGTCCTTCAGGATTTTTAAATGACAACAGCCATTGAAGAGCAGCGTGATCTGTCCTAAGGGTGAATTTTTGCCCATATAAGTATTTGTGGAAATGTTGTATGGCATCCACAACTGCCAGTAGCTCACGTCTTGTGACACAGTAGTTTCTCTCGGCTTTCGACAATCTCCGACTAAAGTAAGCTATAACCCTCTCAGTTCCATCTACCTTTTGGGATAAGACAGCGCCTATTCCAGTATTGCTCGCATCGGTGTCAAGTATGAACGTCTCGCCTGGTATCGGGTAGGCCAGAATGGGTGATGAAACAAGAGCCTTTTTAAGTCGCTCAAAGGCCTCCTGGCATTCCGTTGTCCAAATAAACGGCCGCTTCGGTTCTGTCAATTGATAAAGGGCGCTACAGAGGCTAGAGAAGTTTGGTACGAAACGTCTGTAGTACGTGCAGAGTCCAAGAAAGCTTCTTAACTCCTGGATATTAGCGGGGATCGGCCATTCATTTACGGCTTCAACTTTATCCGGGTCTGTGCTGACTCCTTCCTTCGACACGATGTGCCCAAGGTACTTGACGCTCCTTCTGAACAAGGAGCACTTCTTTGGATTCAATTTCATGCCAGCGTTTCTGATTCGTTCGAATACTTCCTTCAGGTTTGCGAGATGTTCCTCGAAGGTTCTGCCTATGACGATAATGTCATCTAAGTAGACAAGACACGTAGTCCAGTTGAGTCCTCTTAACACATGCTCCATTAGTCTTTCAAAGGTGGCTGGGGCGTTGCAGAGTCCAAAAGGCATCACGGTAAATTGCCAGAGACCATTACCAGCAGAGAAGGCCGTTTTATCTCTGTCCTCGGGGTGTAGTCCTACTTGCCAGTAACCGCTCTTCAGGTCAAGGGTGGAAAAGATCTGTGACCCAGCAAGTGTATCCAATGTGTCGTCAATCCTAGGAAGCGGGTAGCTGTCCTTGTGTGTGGCGTCATTTAATAATCTATAGTCGACACAAAATCTCGTGGATCCATCTTTCTTCTTTACCAAGACGATTGGTGAACACCATGGACTATTGGATGGTTCAACAACCCCTTGCTGCCTCATCCGTTCTATCAGGTCCATAGCTTCTTGGTGTTTTGCTAGCGGCAGGCGACGTGGTTGCTGTCGTATAGGCCTAGTGTTTCCTGTGTCTATTCGATGCTGGATTAGATTTGTCCGCCCAAAGTCCATTTCATCAGATGGCAATATGTCAGAAAACTCTTTGAGGAATTGTTCTGCTTTGGTGTACTGTTCTTTCGACAATATCGTTTTGACTTCTGTCAGAAATTTAGTAACCTGCGGTTCACTGGACTCGAGTCTTTCGACGGGGTTTTCACTGCTACAGTTTCTTATCATCTCAAGAGCATGGCAACCAGCGATGGTGCTACCTTTCCGAAAGTGTTTCTCCCTTGCACCGAGGTTCATAATTCTTACGGGTACCATTAGGTCTTTCCCAATCGTGACTAGTGCCTTTCCTACTGCTATCCCGTTGTGGTTGGTGTCCAAGCTTTCTACCAGCGCTGTTCCTGTCGTGGGATAGCCGTCCTCAATTTTCCCCCAAATGATCATTTCAGACTTGGCAGGCAAGGTTGTATTTTCTACCAACTTAATCCTTCTGACTCGGCCATCTTCTTCATTCTCGTCGCCAAGTAAGGGTACTTCGAGGTCTCCACATTGTAAAGTGCCTCCGCCGATATTTAAGGAAAAGCCATATTTCAGCATGAAGTCGAGCCCTATTATGCAGTCATCTGTGACGTCAGCAATCAGGAATTCGTGTTTGAATGACTGATTCCCGATCTCGACTGTTATGTCGATCAGGCCTTTTATGGGCATCAGTTCTCCACTGGCTGTTTTCAACGAATAGGCCCTAACTGGCGTTTTCTTGCTATTGTCCACTTTATCCGTCCGGATGACTGATCGTGAGGCACCAGTATCTAGGAGGAAGTGATAGTTCTGACATCCAATTTTCCCGATGACCTTTAGACTCTTACTTTGCCCTAGCACGGCGACCGGGATGATGGTTGCAGGGGCTCTCATTCTCTGTGTCGCCGGGTTCCGCCCCTTGAAGCCGGCGCGTGCTAGTTTCCCTGGTAGCCCCGGGAACTTGGTCTTGCATACCTTTCTGATCTGTGATGGGTTCCGGTTTGTGAAAATCTTCTAGTGCAGCTTCTTTGTATATGACCGAGTTCACCACAATTCCAGCATCGTACAGGAGCCCTAGGTTGATTTTCTGGTATCTGGTTTGTTCGTCGTTCATCTAGTGCCTCTGTCACCCTTCTCACAAGTTGTGCAAATTCTTCCTCTTTGACTTCCAACCTTCGGCCTTGATGAGTGCTCCCTGGTGCGTCTTTGGCGGCTTCATATGAGAGAGCGTATACGAGGGCTTCACTGGCCTTACGTCTACCGCTGACTCTGGTGGCTTTCTTTAACTCGGGGTCTCGAAGCGCATCAATGAAGGCGTCTGTGATAATGACTTCCAGAAAATCTTGTGCGGCGGTTGGGTAGGCCAGATGTGCGAGGCGTTCGATGTCTGTCTCTAGCTCCTGTAGTGTTTCATCGTGGCGCTGTTGTCTGGTCTTTAGTTGCACACGATATACTTCTTGCAGATGTTCGTCCCCATATCGGAGTTCCATAGCCTGGACAAGGGCGGCGAAGTCTTGCTGGTTCGGCAGAGACTGTAGCAATTCAGAGGCTTTTCCTCTTAGGGATAACACAAGGGCTGTTGCTTTCTCCTCCTCACTGTTCCATTTGTTAACTTTGGCTGCTGCGTCAAATTGCTTCTTGTATACTGACCAGGACACGGAACCATCAAATACGGGGGGCTTCATTTTCCCGAAGACTTCAGGTACAAATGACGTCATCTCTGCTCCTGGTACATTTGTGTGCTTGCGTTGGACTTGTATCTTCATTTCGTCGATGGCCTTCTCTACTGCGTCGACCCTCTGATTCATCTGCTCGTCAATGTTGGTGATTCTCTCCTCCACAGCATGTATGCGTTGGTTCATTGCCAATAACTCCGTTTTGATTCCCGAGTCCATGGCGTCTATCTTGTAATTGGTGTTTTCTAGCCCCGAGTTCATAGCTGCCATCTGCTCCTGTTTGCTACTGGTGATCTGTTGCTGCATTCTACAGGTGAGCTGTTCCAGCAAGTCCGGTTCGACTTCGAAAAGATATGTGTCCGGATCTTCTTTTTCCTTCACCAGTTCTTCCCGAAGGCGTGCTTTTAAGGTTTCTTTGTTGCCGCTCGTCTTCAGATCTCGACCACGGAGCTCTTCCTTCAGTTCCTTCACAAGGAGTTGGTCTAGCGTTTTCGTAGTAGCCATAGCAGATCCGATCCCACTTCTGACACCAGTTGTTACGAATCTCCCTATCTAGGCTCGCTGCAAATTGCACCAAACGACACCACCAACTTAAAGAACTTGACAACTCTGGGCTTCAAAATAACGTAATAATTTAATGTCAATAAATAACAGCCAATACTGTACAATTGGCAGCACGTAACACAAGACTGTACAAATATCTCTCCGCCGTATCAAATCTTGCACTGGTCTCTCTGTCTCGTCTCGGACTTGTACTGAGCCGTTGTAACGAACTGTAGATCGGGAAGTTGTGACTGACTCGTCTCTGATACCTTCGCTCTTTATATAGGGTCCCTGCTGGCCTTCTAGAACCGGGCAGAACGTCGCTCGACCATTCTGGGACGCTCCTGAGCTCTGTTCACAACGCCGATCCTACTCGAACCTTCATGTTGTTAACTCGTCTCGGTTGACCGTCGTAGCTCGTCACGGTTGACCGCTCGTCAACCGTTGGCCTGGGGCGATTTGCGTCGGCTGACTACACACACACCACAACCCCCATCTGTGCCACCACCAGGTTTATAACAATATGTTATACATGTGTGCTGTTGTGCCAAAGTAAAATAGTAAAAAATGTAAATTAGTAAAAGAAAGAAATATATGTACAGTATAAGTAAAAGGACAAACACAGAAACAATATAGAGAACAACACAGTCTGCTTTTAAAGAAATTAATAAAAAGTAGAAATGTGACAGGAGAAATACAGATATATGGATACAGGACTTTTAAACAAACAACAATATAGATACAGATTAAGTACACTGACAGAAATACAAACAAGACTCAACAGCTAAATAAATATTTTCCCACTATATTCTATGTACTTGAAGAAGCAGAGAAGACCGGGAAGAGCTGGGACACCATCAAAAAGCTAGCAAGAGACCGTGGAGAGTGGCGTGTTTATGTCGAGGCCCTATGTTCCATGAGGAACTCAAAGGAATGATGATGATGATATTCTATGACCTCCATACCAACAAGGAGAGCCTCAAACGCATTGGGCCTTATAGAGGTTAAAGAACAAATAGGACAGACCCTAATAGATCCTATTGTTATGATAGTTCATAAAATAGTCCCTCTCCAGCCACCCTCAAAAAAACACGTAGAGAAATGAAATCAAAATATGGCTCCAAGAATGCCAAGAGTTATCAATTACTAACTCTACTAACAATCAAGTTTAATTACTGCTATATCAAAGCAAAATCCATGTACTTTATAATCATATGCATGTATTTAATTTGTTAATAATGACTTACAGACTCTTTTCTTGTTGACTAGTGTAGTTTAATCCTCTTCTCTCTTGTAGCTTGTCAAAAGCAATTACAGCTTGAGTGGTTCAATAATCCATGTATAAGTAATCCAATTTAAGAATACACGTCACTATGAGCATTAAAGTGGTAGTAGAAAAATAATCCAGTTCAATGCCATAAGATGGCTCAAATGCTCAAATTTACAATTAATACAAGTTCTGTCAAGTACTCCAAAATAATAATCCACAGTGGTTAGGAAGTTCACAACTAGGTAATCCAAGATAATTACTTACTAGGGGCTTCTGTTAGTTCAAATTAATATAATCCAGTTCTTGGAAAGATAGAACTTGTACAGTTACTTGTATATTAGGCTATGTATTACTCCTAAGTAGCCCAAATAAATAACATCAAATCAGGATATCCATCAGTATGCTGAAAAAAAAATATTGACCATAAGTAAGAGAATGTCTCAGCTGAGAGCTATTTCTCTACAAGACCTGAATGGTACGACCATGTCAAGGTGCGAGTGTGCCAATGATGAATAGTGGCGAGCACTAGTGATGAAGCGGTGTATCTGTCATCAAACGATGTCTTGAATGGTATAGCTCTTTCTTTCAGAGGACACCTGTAGCTCTAGTTAGGAATAGAGTCGTCTTCTGCTTTCGGTTTCACACAGGTGTCACAGGTAGATCTAGGAACAGAGTTGATTAAGTTGAATGGATCTCAGCATGCAGATGTAGAATAGCTTTGGCAAAGCTATTTAGGTTACTCGAATGATTCGGTCTGCATGTAATGGCGTGACTGGTGTTGATGTCTAACTAGTTTATGTAGTCAGTATATCAGGTGGAACAGATGAAGACATTAAACGCCGTATAAATCTAGCACGTCAGACATTTACACAGCTAAAACCAACCTGGAAATCTCCTTACATCTCAAACAAGACTAAACTAAGAATCTTTAATTCTAATGTCAAGGCTGTCCTACTGTATGGTTCTGAAACATGGAGAACAACTGAAGCCACAACAAAAAATACAGACCTTCATCAACAGATGCCTGAGAAATATCCTAAAAATACACTGGTATGACAAAGTAGAAAACACCAAACTGTGGGAGATGAGTGGACAGAAAAATATAGAAGTGCAGATCTTAGAGAGGAAGTGGAGATGGATTGGTCACACCCTTAGAAAAGATACCAGCAACAGAGCTAGGCAGGCATAGAGTGGAACCCCCAGGGAACAAGACGCAGAGGAAGACCAAAAAGAACATGGCGACGCAGTGTACTTGAAGAAGCAGAGAAAACCGGGAAGAGCTGGGATACCATCAAAAAGCTAGCAAGAGACCGTGGAGAGTGGCATGTTTATGTCGAGGCCCTATGTTCCATGAGGAACTCAAAGGAATGATGATGATGATGATGATGACATATTACAGACAGAGAAAATCGTACATCCACTCTCTGCTGGAGTTCTTCACTAACTAGTTAACATTGACCCTTATTTTAGAGTCCTTTAACTTATTCACGTGTTCTCAGCACGGAATATTACAATGGGTGACTGAGTGTCACATCATGTCACAGAGGTTCTAAAACTGGACTGTGACAACAATTTGCTCCTTTTGGTGCTCCAAAAATGTTAATAACAGATGGAGGTCCACAATTTAGTTCAAATGAGTTTTTGAGATTCACAAGGCGATGGAACATCAATCACATCAGATCAGATCCTGGTTATCCGAGAACAAATGGGAAGGCAGAAGCTGCTGTAAAGATAATGAAGAATTTAATACTGAAAACTAAACATAATGGTGATGATCCATATGAAGCTTTACTGGAACTCAGAAATACACCTCGGAAATGTACTGGATTTAGCCCAGCTGAAATGTGCCTCAAAAGAAGTCCTCAGACATTGATTCCCAGCACGTCAAAGTGTTTAAGTGAACATGTTGTAGCTGAGAAGAAAGAGAATTACAAACGACAAGTAAAAAGACAATATGATAAGCAAGCTCGGGATTTACCAAAACTCCATCTAGGGCAAACTATTTATTACCAAAACCCAGGTCAAACTGGATGGTATCCTGGAATGATCAGGGAACATCCATCTCCAAGAACTTATAAGATCAAGGGAGATAATGGAGGACTCTACATACGCAACAGATTTCATATTAGGCCAAGTAAAACTGTTTTGAAAGACACTGACACAGATGTCTATGATGGGAATGTCTTGGATGATGATGATGATAATGAAAAGCCAGATTTCTCTGATAACTGTTCTCAACATGCATCACAGTCTGAAGTAGTTTCTCATGTACCAGACAATAATTGTGATAGAAATATGCCAACAAGAACTAGCACTCGAGAAACAAATAGACATGTGTGGCATAGGGATTATGATATGTACTAAGAATTTTTATGACAATATTAATATGCATGTTGAAATATTTATTCTATATGTGTCACACTCTCAATTGAAATTTATTTTTATTTTTTTAGTTGTTATAATATTTATAAAATAAGATGAGTTATTAATGTTTGTTATTTTAATTGCAAATATTTCTGATATGTATTTTGTTAGCTATAGAAAGGGAAGGATGTTGATGTGTGTTTTATATAGGTTGCACCAATCAGTGTTTGGGAGTAACATCCCTTGTAACTGTTGTTGTCAACCAATATGGCGTTAGATTAAACAGCTGATTTCATGTCTTATAAGTTATATCCAGTCTTTTATTATTCGTTCATAATAATCAACAGTTACTAGATCCTATCACAAACTTTTACCTGGTAATTTGGAGTACTCTTGGGAGTTCAGAGCAGACTGTGTGGCAGTTTCTGTCTTCTTCAAAACAAAAAAAAAACCATTTGAACTGTCTTATCCTCACTAAATATTTGTTTACATATTGAAAAAAAACAACAACAACCATTTTTAGCATACATTACATGATATAGTAGAGAAGAAAGGTTTGCTGATCAATTAACTTAGGAACTTAAAATGTCAAGCTTAAACTTGGTTCTGACACATAATGATACCTAGACATAGACTCCCAAATAGCTAAGACAGAATGACCAAAAGTGTCTGGCACAGAGAAGCCATCACCATACAAACTTAACTAGAGGTCAGTCTGACTGTTTTCCTCTCAACAATTCTTTATGCTTTGAATCATGGACAGTGTATAGAAGGCATGCCATGAAGCTTAGCTCTAAATGATAGAGCAATTGGACACCACACTATGAGAATAGGAGCACAAACTGCAAAGGATAAAAAAAAAATCAGCCTTGAAAGAAGAAAAATAGAAATCCACACAGCCTTACATTTACCCAGTATGCAGCCAAACATTCCAAGCTCATCAGAAAGGCACAAAAAAATGGAATGTGCCACCTAGAGGACAGATGTGTCCTGTGAATTATAATGAACTAACTATACATTAAATATGATGTGAGCTGTTAATAGATGTTTTATTTTAGATGATTCAGACAAGAAAGATGATGCCTATTATAAGCTATCCTGACAAGATCAATGCCTAATCTTTCGACTCAGGACTGGACACAACAGAATGAGACAACATATGTACCGGAAGCTCAAAATTGGAACCAGTGAAATCTGCCTAAGTGGAGTGTCACCAGAGAATGTCCTTCAAAACTGTTCTCTTTACCATGAGGCCTGTACAAGACACTGACCTCAAAACACCCCAATAGAAAGAAAACTATATGGAGAGATCCCTGATTAAAACCACTGCTCAGTTGATAAAAAAATATTGGTTAAGTCATCTGAATGCTCCAGCATAAAAATAAGAACGAGGAAGAAGAAGATGATTCAGATGATCCTTCAAAAAAGCCAAGGAAGGTTTTAAAAGATTTTTTAGCCTTTAAAAAAAACAACTACTGATCAAATACTTTTACATTAAGGTAGTAAAGTAAAACAAACAAGAAAAATGAGCCTTACCTGAGCTATGTAAAATGATGCCAAAAGATCAGAAAGTCTTACTGTGCTTATAAACTGAAAATCAAACAAATATTTTAAGATAATCTTAAATGTAGCAATTGACTTTGTATAAGTATGGGTTGAAATGACACTAGAGACGTGTGACAGGTTTCATTCAGTAGGCTAGGCTCTATCATTTTCAATTATTCTAAGAATATTTTTTTTTCCTTTTTCAAAACCCATCATGAATTGGACAGGTGAACATCAGGGCTCTGTTGAAGCACATTATAAAAGAAACTTATTTATCTGAAATAGGGAGCTAGCCTTTCCTGAGCTAGCCAGGAAAACCAGTGACTTGGCAGAATATAAGTCATTGGTTAATTTGCATGACTAAATGCATGACGCGTAGGACGTAATCATGTTCTTTTTTGAAGTAACGTCTGTATTATATAAGATAAGATAGGGAGGCTTTGTGCTTAGTTGAAATGCACCTGTACCAGAACAAATAACAATTTTTAAAACCAATTAAAACAAAAATGTTGTTTTTTTAGTACTTTTCATAAATATAATCTTTTTTTTTTTCAAACATAGTTGGGTTCTTTGGGTAGATTAATTAAAATTGTGGGAGAGGTACTATTACTTCATGGTGTAGTAAATGACATATTGATTAATTATTTTGTCATGAGTGTGCCAACAATTAAGGCAAATGAGAAGCAACCTTTTTTTTTTAAAACTTAATTAAAAGAAAAAAAAAACTTACTGTAAATCAATTAAAATGACACCTTAGGTCCCTCAAATTCAATCCCATCAAAACTGTAGAAGAGAGATGTTTCACAATTATTAAGTTATTGGAGCTGCTAATAGAACAATATAATCTCATTGACCCATACAAATGTTATTTAATCAAACACTTTTTGATAATTTGATAAAACACTCATTTTTTTTTATTAGAAAAAAAAAATTTTGTCCCATAATAAAAACTGTTGATAGAAAAAAATTAACAATTTGGTTTTAACCCAATATCTGTAGACTCTAATAGTAGTACTAAAAGAATTACTTGTCTAAATGTTCAATATTCTAAGACAACTTTGTAATTCCAACATATAAGACACAAAGTATTTTGAAACCCCACTGTTTTGAAAATACATTTGATCTGAGTGAGATAAAGGGAAGTGAGACAAATCAATCATCTTTTCTTTTAAATAATTTACTTTCCATTTTAATTCTTGGAATTATATTAAAAAAAAATGGGAGAATAATAATTGTAACAGTAGTTTTGAAAAATTTGTGTTTTATTTGAAGAGTTAAAAAAACAGTACTGAGAAACTTGAAACAAAAATGTACAAACTTAAAACAAAGCGTGTAAATGTAAAGTAAGAACTATTTTTTTTTAAACTCATACCTTAATTTCAGCAGGGCGGTAATACTTTCTATTTTTGTCCTTTATAGCTGTTTTGTACCTATCTCTAGGAAAATGTTTGATACCAAAGTTGCCTTTAACTTGCGAATGACCTTCTCAATTGTTTTCATTCTAACATCATCTTCATTTACGGCTAATGCAGGCCAACTTACGGAGAGGCATCAGTATTCTGCGATACAAAAAAAAAAAGTCATTTAGAAAAGTTCAAGAGTATGCAAATATCAAGATCCAGGATTCTTACACATTTAAAGTTCACAAGATTAGGTTTTGAGGAATATACATGGCAGCAGAGTAGTCAAGTGCTAGGTTTCCTGATGAAACTGACTAGATCTCACATTATGCCATTCTTCTTCTTCTTCTAGCCAGCTTTATTGCTGCTGAGCTGTGAGCTCTTTTGCAGACTGTGCCAAGGAAAAAAAGTGTGCTGTTTTCTTCAGTTGTTCAGCACTGCCGTACAGGGTGTTGGTTATGTTGGGCTGTAGTGGAAGTAGGGTCTGCCTAAGGTGGATTAGGGAGGGGCATTCAAAGAGGATATGGTTTACGGTTTCAAAGGGGTGGGCGCAATGTCTGCAAAGGGGTAGTTGTGTGGAGTTTATTTTGTTCAGGTGGTAATTTAATAGTGGTGTGTGTCCTGTTCTTAGTTGGAAGATTGTAGATTGTTCTTTGCGGGGGAGGAAGTTAATACTGTCCAGTTTGTTAGGCGTAGTCATTTCTCTGTACATGGCTCTGCCTGTGTTTCCTGATGCCCATTGGTTGAGCCACTCCTCTTTGTGATTGTTGACTAACATTGACCTTAGGGTGAGGTAGTTAACAGGTCTATCTGGTTGTTCCATAGATGAACCTGCCTTTGATAGCTTATCTGCCTTTTCATTTCTCATGATGCCAATGTGTCCAGGGATCCACTGTAGTGTAATATTGATATTTAATTTTGATATCATCTGGTGGATTATCACAATGAGTGTTGTCAACTCTCTTGGGCTGTTTAAGGTGCTGTTGTTAAGTGCTTGCAGAGTAGATTGGGAGTCTGTAAAGACAACAATATCTGATGGTGGTTGCACTCCTTCATATAATTTGTTTTCCACTGTCTGGAGTGCTATGGTAATTGCCTCAATTTCGGCTTGGAAGTTTGAGCAGTAATCACCATAGGGTGCGCTTATCTCAAAGTGTTTATTTTTAGTGAAGACCAGGAAGGCACCAAGACCAGCATTGATGGTAGCTTTGAAAGCTGATCCGTCTGTATAAATATGGATAGCTGTTTTTTGATAGCTTTCGATTGTTTCAAGCGTGCCTACTTTGAGCTCCAGTGGATTTGATTCTTTTGTTAAGGTGTTATTTAGTAAATGTGTTTTGATGGTTGGTTGTTTGTAGTTTAGTCCAGGTGTAATGTTTGAAAACCTGGTAATTTTTTCTCTGTTATTGGGTAGGTGGTGTTTTAGGGCTAGTTCGTCAGTAAGTTGGATCAGAGTCCTTTGCTTTTTTTGGTTGTTTTTCCTATTTCTCTGTGTTAGTAATTTATTTGGATGATCGTCTTCCAACCTTCTGTATCTCTCAATAGCTTCTAATGCTGCTCTGATGCACCTTAACTTAAGAGGTTCAATATTGGAGTCTATTTCACAGGCTGCTGTGGGAGTAGTTCTCATACCTCCACTAATTAACTGCAAGGCTTGGTTTTGGATTGTATCTAATGATGATTGATAGGTTTTGTTGGCAGCTACTTGTATGGAGAGACAGTTATCCATTACAGATCTGACATATCCAGTGTATAACTGTCTTAAGGTTTTCTTTTCAGCTCCCCAGGATGTTCCTGCTAGGTGTTTTATTATGTTTAATCTTTGTGATTTCCCCTTTCTTTTAAATCTGCCATAAAGTGTTTTAGAGACAGTCTTTGGTCTAGTTTTACACCAAGATATGTTGGATTTTCTTCTTTATTTATTGGCTGAGAGTCTATTTTTAGGATGTAGTTTCTTTTTGCTGTTTTGTTGCTGTGGCTAAAGATTGAATAAACTGACTTTTCTTTGTTTATTTCCATTTTCCATAATTTTGAATATGTGGAGATAGTTGTGAGGGCTCTATTTAGTTTGGATCTAGTCAGCACTGGATATTTCTCTGTAGTCCAAATTAAAAGGTCGTCTGCATAAAGTGCCTTATTGACCGAAATGAGGTCCGGGAGGTCATTCATGAAGATTAGAAAGAGAGTGCAGCTAAGGGCTGAACCTTGTGGTAGTCCTTCTTCCAAACTTTTTTTACTAGAGATGGCACCTTTGAATCGGGTTTGGATGGTTCTGTTTTTTAAGAATGCCCTGATCCAGCTGTACATTTTTCCATGGATGCCCATTTTTTTCATCTTCAAAAATAGACCTTTTCTCCACACTCTATCATAGGCTTGCTGCAAATCTATAAATACTGCTGTAGTGTTCCAAAGGACTGCTGATGCCGGTGGTGAAAGTGGGGATAAGCACCCACTTTCCAAGAAATGCTCCCATGGCTTGCGTCTCTAAATGCCTCTGACAGTCAAATCCAGCTCCTGGCCTTCACGTGTGATTTTCTAAAAAATCCGGCGGAACCTATTCTTACAAACTGACAGGAGAAGGGATGAAAGGCGGAACACTGGCGCCTCAAAACCAGTTTAGCTTCGTGTTGATGGGGCACGTCAGCCTAAATAACGCAACCCATCTAGGAGAAGGAAAACTCTGACTCCAAACCTCCACTCTGTGGTGATACTCCCCCGTGTGGGTATCGGGGCTTGGAAATGACCAAGAGAAATAAATAACCCCACTGCCTTTCCACTTGCATTTCACTAAGTGAATAATAGTGGACCTTCCCCCCCTCTAGGTGCTTTTTGACAGAGGTCTGGATTGCACTACACCAGACGGAGGTCCTTGTCTCACTACATTCTAATACTAGACATAAACCCATCATGAAGTGTTTTTTTTCTAAATCTGGTGAATGTGATATCGTGAAGGGGCCTGGATCCAGGATGTGACGATTCCACAGAGCATACCCAGGGCACAGTCCACTTTAAGCTTTCTACTGCAGAAAAGTTCCATTTGGAGAGCTCTATGGATGGCGGAGAATGGACCATTGGCCAACCCCACCTTGTCCCATGGATATTCCGGTTACAGTCTTCAGACCTAGATGTTTCCTTTTATGTCAGTATTGGAGAAAATTGCCAAGACCGAAAACTCCCTTAAAATGCGGGGACTATATATTTATATATTTTAAAAAAGCCTGAGGAAACACCCAGCCTACACTAAATGCCAAGGAATTTAACGAAATCCATACGAGCTCAGACATCGCCTCGTAAAAGGTCTGCGCATGGCAGTTTCTTCCAGGACTGCCTGTGATAAGTCAGCTACTGGAAATAAAAAACAGACTAGCAGCAAACACCTAAACCTTTTGCAACTCAACATCTAAACAAGACAACAGAACTCCAACACATACTCAAGAAGCATGATATACACATAGCGCTATTACAAGAAACACTACTGCCCTAGAAAAAAATAAACATCACAGGCTACACACAGTACAGATGCCTTTGCACCAAATGCCAGGGAATTATAACCCTCATAAGAAACGACACACAAGCCACAGTAAAACAAATACAGAACAATACAGACATCGACACGCAGGAAATACTTCTTTGGAGAGGAGGAACAAAGTACACCATCAAAAACTACTATTGCCCACCATCATCAACAGCAGAAATAGACATACAACTACCACACTACACAAGGACAATAATAGCTGGCGACTTCAATGCACACACACCTTCCCTAGGCTACCCACACTACAACAAGCGTGGCAAAGAAATAGAGGATGTAACTCTAACCTACAACTTCTGCAAAACAAAACTACACCTCCAACTTTCCTCCACAGAGCACACAAACCAACTAGCAGACCTGACCTAACTTTTATCTCTACAGACATTACCGACTCTTCTAAAATAACAGTACTTGAAGTAGGGGTGCACCGGATAGTACTTTTTGATATCCGGCCGGAGCCGGATATGACCGGATAGTAAAATTTGATATTCGGCCGGGGCCGGAGCCGGAGCCGAATACCTAAGTGTCTTGTAAATAGCTTGTATTGCTGAGCATTTTACGAAACTGTTAAATAACATACCTATATTTGATGGTATTATTTTTTTTCCTTTTATATACCTTATTGTTTTAAACTCTGTTACTGATTGATTTATTCAAGCTTAACAGTATTTATAAACAAAAATTAATCTGTGTAGCATGTACGAGGCCACCAACCATAAAGGCTGTGTGTTGGAGGGTCAATGTAAAATATGTTAGTATATATTTAACTAGTTACTAATGTAAATCTCTCATCTGGCTTGAATGGTGGTTGGATGTAGGCTATGTGTTCAAGAATTTCTGACCAACAACTGGTCATCAGACTTGTAATTTTAAGTCCAAAGACTGCTTCTGGTTCTGGCTTCAAGGGATTAATACTGATAGCTGTTAGTTAATAGTTGGAATCTGAAGCGTAGTAGTTCATATATTTATTAATCCATTTGCGGCAAACGATATTTTATTAACAGCAGGAACATCTATTATACCTACTCATGAGCCTTAAATGTTGCGAAGCATAGATTTAATTGTAGTCTGTAGGCCTATTATTGGTATCTATGTTTAGATCTACTGTTATATAGATCTAAGAAAATCACGAAAATCAACTATAGAAGAAAAAAAACTCATTCACACCCTCCGTACCAAAAAAAAAAACATAAATAGACTCTGTGTTCGACTGATAGTAACAATCTGGTCAGATAGACTTAGTGAGCCTACACATGTAGTCCTAGTGTAGCGTGTATAGATGATTGTGTTGACCCTCATGCGTTTTTGTTCTTGGGCATACGCAACAGTGTTTAGTGTGCAGGCGAAAAAAGATAACACATTGGCATGGTCAGTCAAGCATATAGATAAATTATATCTGTACCTTAGTTACAGAGGTCAAGTGTTTCTTAACATTCCATCATATTTTTTCTTTGTTTGCGAGATCTAATTGTGGTGCTTTAGATCAATTTATTTTCTGTGATGTTAAATGTTACTGTAAGGTTTTCCTTAATATATTAAGTCAATAGATTAAAACAATGATATTAGTTTTCTTTCTAAAAGTTTTAATACAAGGGGAAAAAATACATACACGCACACATGCACATATTTGTTTTATTTTATTGTGCAACGAACATGCTTTCAGCACCCTAAATGACATTTCTCTCCAAGTAAACAAACTTAGTCTCATCATCTAGTGACCTCTAGACAGTGTCAATATTTCTCAACAATCTGCGTTAATCCATTCTGGCTTAAGAATGGTCAATGTCTATCAATACATTGTCATGGATTAAACAAATAAGAAGTTGGGGGTGATGAGTCTCTTTAGCCTTCCCTTTAAAGATAACCCTGGTCAGTGTCTGTTTGGCTTGTAGTCCAGCCTCCTAATTGAGACTTAAAGTAAACAAACTTATTGTCCCGGCCAATAGTATAAATGGTGTGGCTTGTGTTCCAGACCCTTGATTGACAACCTATCTCATAATAAACAAACTCATACCAGGTTAACCTTATAGAGATTTGGCTTGTATTCCCGCCCCTAATAAAAATTCTTCTCCAAGTAAACAAACTCAGTTCCCTCATAAGATGTGACCTCTGGAAAGTGTCAACATGTTGACATCTGGCTTAATGTGGTCAGCTGCCTATCTGTGAACTCAATGTTATGGACTAAACAAACAAAAGGAGGTGGGGGTTGCTCATCTCTACCTCTGGAGATATACTCGCACATCTAGACAATCAGCTTGACATAGTTAAGAAATATTACATGGTTACTAGACCACTCAAAGGTCAAGACAAGCTTTTAAAGTGTGCCAGACATCGCTGCTACGTATGTAATACGAATTTATAATGTAAAGTCTAGTCCACCACCCAATATCAAACCTAGTTCCCTCGTGTGACCTCTAGAGAGTGCTTACGTCCATCATATCTGACTTGGGTTCACCTGTCAATCAATGAACTCAATGTGATGGGCTAAACAAATAAAAGGGGGAGGGAGATGTTCATCTAGAAATATACCTGGTTACCTTAGAGGTGTGGCTCTTGTAGTCCAGCCCCCCCCCCCCCCCCCATAAAGATTAACTACTAAGTAAACAAACTCAGTTCCCTCGAAAGGTGTGACCACTAGAGAGTGTCAATACGCTGACATTAAACCTACGTCCATCGTATTTAACTTGTGGTCACCTGCCTATAAAAAAAAAACTCAATGTGATGGACTAAAGGGGTGGGAGTTGTTCATCTCTACCTCTGGAGATATACCCGCACAGCTAGACAGACGTCTGGTCAGCATGACGTAGTCAAGGAATGTAGCATTTTAACATGTTAACTAACTTACTCAAAGGTCAAGACAAACTGAAAAAAGTGCCAGCCATTGCTGCTCTGTATGTAAAGCGCATTTATGATGTAAAGTTTCATCTCTATTTATATTAAGTTATTAACATGCCTTGTCTTTATAACAAACGATATTTGGTGCATATGCATAATGGCTCTATTTTTAAGCACATTATTTTGTTTTCATATAAGCATTAATACATTCTATAACAGACAGTAATGGAACGAGGTCCACTTTATGCATATTAAATAGGTGTATTTTTTACTATCCGGTTTACTATCCGGTAGTGATATCCGAATATCCGAATAGTGAGCCGAATGGCACCAGATAGTAAAAAATGCCGGATATTCGGCAGAAGCCGGAGGGACTATCCAGTGCACCCCTAACTTGAAGACATAGGTAGTGACCACAGGCCTATACTCCTCAATATTGAAACGCCAGGTAGATACCAATCCAACAAAACAACTAGATGGAACTATAAAAAAGCTAACTGGGCAGCTTTTTCACAAGAAACAGACACAAGACTATCAAGCATATAGTCTCCAACATCTTACAAGCAGCAAAAAATACATCCCTCGAGGCCAAGTTAAGAAATACAAACCTTTTTGGACACCTGAATTAGATAAATTAGTAAAAGAAAGAAACATGGCCAGGAAGACTATAGAAAAAAACCCTACTAGAGAGAACAAGACAACGTACAACAAATTGACAGGGCTTATAAGATACAAAATTAAAACAGAAAAAAAGAAAAAGTGGACCATAACATGCGAACAACTAGATCTAAACAAGGATGGTCGAAAGGCCTGGACCCTTCTGCACCGGCTAGCAGGAAAGAAACAAATAACAAACCCCCAACCTATAAAAGGCAATGACGACATAATAACAGAAAACCTTAAAAAGGCTGAAACATTCAATAAATATTTTGCCAACATTAACAAGTCAAAGCCAAGAAAACAACTGGACCAGGCCTTCAGTAATATCTTAAAGAAAGAAGAAAAAGCTCCAACAGTCAACTGTCAGATCTTTGACACTCCCTTCACTCTACATGAGCTCAATACTGCCCTAAAAAGCCTCAAGTCAAGAAAATCCCCTGGACCCGATAAAATAACAAATGAAATGATTCAGGGACTAGGACCTCAGGCCCAAAACTGTATACTTAACTTTATCAACCATACATGGAAAACTGGAAACATACCACAGGAATGGAGAACCGCAAACATAATACCCATTTTAAAGAAAAATAAACCACCTGGAGACCCAAAAAGTTATAGACCAATATCTCACATTATGCCATAAAAGTGCTTTATTTTCAACTAGTCCTGCTACATCTGTAGATTCATTTATTTGCAATGCATATGTACTTCATATTTCTTATTTTCAAAGCAAGTAACAATTTTTTTTGATGGCTCAGCAAATGGTATGATTTAATAATTGGTATAAGTAATTACCCCCCCCCCTCCCCAAATAAATGAAAACAACCTAACATAAACATAAAATTAAAATACATGATGCAAAATAGAGCTATGAGATTTATAACAAACAATTATTCATGTTTGAGTAACACCATTGGTCACTAAATTTAGAGATGCTTCTGAACTAAAGACTAAAAAGTAAAGTAGTAAAACATTAAACACTGAACAATAATTTGCAAATACAAAACACACCTAATATACTAAGAAAGACACAAAGATAAAGGCACATTTCTTTTTCCATATGCTAGGACAAATTTGTCCAAGTATTCCTTCCCCGGTGTCATTAGAGCATTGAACAGTTTGTCTGAATTAGCCAGGTTAATCATGCAAAATGAAAACCATATAGTGGACTGTGCAGAGACCTAATAATGGATATTCAAAATTAATCTCAGTTCCTATTACTCAAACATGAATACAAACTGAAAATAGAAAGAGTTGCTGTGGTTGAGAATAGGAGATGTAAGACTAATAGCAGTTGTAGACTGAGTGATCTACAAAAATGAAGTTTCTCTGCTAGGCTGCCTAGTACCTAGTACATCCATTCTTTTTTCTTTGGCCTCATATTACAATGGTAAAATGGTTATAAAGAGGTGAATAAAATATGGTTAAATATAGATAAGCTCTGAAGAGGATACAAACAGATCTCCAAACTGGCCACAGCACCAGAGCCCATGTACTATGCTAATAGCTTTGACCATCAAGTCCCCAAAAAGAACCTTTCAAGTTAGTTAGGTTATTAGGACTCATTGTTTTGCACTTTGCCAAGAGTCTGCCCACATACTTTTTTTTTTACTTTTGTTATCTTTCCATGGGCATTTTTTTTACAAAGAGGCTTTTTTCTTTGCTTACCTCAGAGTTTGATTCCCATGGTCAGATAGTTTCAAATATTGTTCTGTTCCTGTGGTGGGCATCAATATTAACAAAAATCCCAGACCAGGTGGCTCCATGCTCACCAAATAAGTTACATTCATTGACTGCCTTAATGCTGCTCTAGCAATGCCAACTGAAATGATGACAAATACAATAATATATTTCTTAAAACATCTTGCATTTCTTGCTTATAAGATAAGATAAGATTATGTGTTCTATTTCATTAAATTAGATGTCAATGAATAAAAAATAGATATCCAGTATTATATTTATTTTTTGGGGGATATCTGTTTCCATTGTTATGTTTTTTTTACCATTGTTATATCTAGTAAGCATGCATCTCTATTCTTCCATTGTTTAAGTTACCAGCATGCATCTCCATTTGTTTAATTATCAGGTTCTCTGTCCCCATTATTATATTTACCTGGCATGAATCTCTGTGCTTTTATTGTTATATTTGCCTGGCATGAATCTCTATGCTTCCATTGTTATATTTACCTGGCATGAATCTCTATGCTTCCATTGTTATATTTACCTGGCATGAATCTCTATGCTTCTAGTGTTATATTTACCTGGCATGAATCTCTATGGTTCCATTGTTATATTTCCTCTTTCCCACATCCCAGAGTCAGGTGTTCTATAAGCTCATAGTCAGGTGTTCTATAAGCTCTCTCCACATAAAAAACTAGATTCTGTATGAAGTTGACTTCATCTGTTGAATGAATCCCCTGAAATAAAAGTAGAAAGAATTCATTCATGCTTTTAAGCATCATTTCTGCAATCATCAAATACAAATTCAACTTATAAATATGATAAGAGTGGCACAACACATCTTTTTTAAATCAATGTTGCCTTTCATGACACTGTACCATTGTTAATTGGGAGAACTAAAAAAAAATCCTTTTCAATAAATACCAAGAATAACAATAAAAAGAAAGATTTTGTTATTGGTTATTTAAATAACAATATGAGTACAAGCAACAAGTACAGGTAATAATGAAAGTGCATGATGTAGAAGATACTGTGTCTGGCAGAGAAGGGGCAAAGTTGAACAACTGGCAACTAAGCCAGGTAATCTTCAGGTAGGAAAGGCTCATTAGCTTTAGCTTGCCATCCACCTAGAAGGAAAAAACTGAATCCAAACTCTGCTGCCTTGCGGCTGTGCCCAACATGGGAATAGCTTTGGTAGTCAAACCTGAGGAAAAAATCAGGAACTTGTGACCTTTGGGCAGCTTGCATCACACATGCTACATCCTGGCAGAACCTGTGAAGTCATTGATACCAAGCAGTATCAGCACCTGTGTTCCCAAGGAAAAAAAAACAACTTTTTTGGAGCAACATTGTTCTGACCATAGCTAATGTCCAGGTCATCCTCCAATTTTCATGAGATGATCCCTAGTTGCAGGTGACTGAAAAGGCCATTGTTATTGTGGGAGAAAAAAAAAGGTTATAGTTCTTTTTCCCCTCATTCTTTGACATACTTATGGTTTTATAATTAGAAATGGAGGTGCAATGGATGAGCAGTAAGCCCCTGGCTTCTGAGCTGGGTGTCCCGGGTTCGAATCCTGGTAAAGGCTGCAATTTTTATTTCAGGATCTTTGGGGGCCTTTGAGTCCATCCAGCTCTAATGGGTACCTGACATTAGTTAGGGAAAAGTAAAGGCGGTTGGTCATTGTGCTGGCCTCATGACACCCTTGTTAACTGTGGGCCACAGAAAAAGATTTCATCATCTGCCCTATAGACTGCAAGGTCTGAAAGGTGAACTTTACTTTTTTTTTTTACTATAATTAGAAATGAAAATATTACTTGCTGAAACAGTATTTCTATTTACTGGTAATCCAGGAGATATAGTGCAACTCTGTAATACAATAGAAATATCATTTTTTTATTCTTGTAAGACACACAAAGGTTCAGCAAGTTCAAGTTCCTATAAAATGTTGTATATCTTGAGCTATGCTAGGTAAGTATATTTGTTACATCTAAAGTGTGCTAAATGAAATAACATCTAAAAATATTAAGAAACAGTTTCAGGTAAACAAGAAATAAAATTTTCAAGCGAAATCCTTTAAAACTTTTTCTCATGTCTCTCGATGCTTTAAATAAATTATAACTTTTTCACAACTTCAAGACATTTGAACAGGTGACTGATCATTTCATTCCTGGTCACATCATCCCCAATCAATTCATCCTTGGTCACTTCGTCCCCATTAAATTTTTTTTTTCTAGTTGTGTAACTGTGCTGTTAAGGTTTCGCCTTTAAGCCCTTGTTTATCTAATATATAAATATGTTTATTTAGAACACTTTTTGATATTTTGACAGTTATTATAGTGTTCCTTCCAGTCTTCATAATTTTTGAGAAGTGAAATAATATATGTAAATAAGTAGATATATTGTAATGCAGGCTTTGTATTTAGTTCTATTGTTTCTGTTTGCTATAGGGATGCCAATATTATCCTGCACATTTTGTGTTAATGTAATGAACAAATGCCAAGGTGTGGTGGAAGTAGGAGAAATCTCATAAAACAATGATTTGACAAATGACAGCATAAGTATAAAGTGGGGGTTAGCCTGATATTGTTATTGTTCAACCATTCCAGTAGATTCCCACCTTTTGTCAACTTGAAATAACTATGAAAAGAAGGTTTTCCATCTGTCATGATCTTTCCCAGGTGAAAAGAAAGGTCATGTTGTCTCTCGCAACAGTTTTAATCTAGTCAACTAGACTCTCTGAAGTGTCTTTCAGAGTTGCACTAATATTATAGAAGAGCAATGTTAATTTCATTTCACAGTTCTTTAGTATGGGACAATCTTTCACAAATTAATCTCAAGCTAAAGATTTGTTTTTGTATTATTCTTACACTGTAAAACACTAAACCTATTTTTTTTTTTGTAGATTTAAGATTTTGGTTGATAATTTTAACATTTAAAGCTATAAGCTTTTCTTTTTTTTTTATCTTATCTTCTTATCTTATACTATATAGACCTTACTTCAAAAATGTTATAAATAGGGATTGTTAGAGGGAAGCACTGATCATGTTGATGACACTTAAAGTATATAAATAATGTTTGCATCAGTCAAATACACCAGCAGACTTTTTAAAAATGATATTGAATTGCTCATGTTAATTAGTCACTTAATGACTTAAGAAAATTGAAGACTTTTTCCTCTCATCCCAAACCTCATGGAGGATGGGAGAGGATTGTGGCAGACAGATTTTAAACCCAGAGCCATCAGTCCAAAGCAGGCGTACAGTTAGCATAATTGTACTATGAAATTGGCTAACTTTGGCAGACTCATTTCATGATTGAAAAAGATTAATTGAGAATTTAAAGAACTAGAAATCATTTATTTGTCTCTCTGAGCATTCTATCAAGTTTTGTTTTTTAATTGTTAATCTACTGTTTAGTTTATGTACTTTTGTTGCAATGCTAAATGTCTTTTGATCTTGAAGTCTCTAAACCTAGTGTTTCACTGACCTTGTTGTTGGCCTCACTGCTGTTTTTTTTAAGACTGTTCTAGTATTGGTATGTTTCCTTGAGTTGAGGAATCCAAATCAAAGGTGTTCATTTATTATCTGAAATAAAGGTTAAATAGCATTTCTATTTTTGTTCTTATTAAATTGGAAAAACATTGTGGTGGTGTTTTTTTTAAACTCCTGACAAATGACATACAAAAAAAAAACATCCATTTTGATCAAACAGGTCTTATGTCTGCTTGGTGGCACATGATCTATTATCTACTCAGGGATGTAAGACAGCCTCCATCAGGCATTTATCCTATATGCTCTGTATATTGCTGAATTGTTCACTTGTAAGGTAATTTGTTATGTGTGCAGCATAGTGTGAATGTGGAAAGGTGCAAATTTGTGTTGAAATAGGAAGAGAAGAAACCGAAAAATGGAGTAATTTAATTGACATATTGTTTGTTAATCAAGATTTAAGTCTTCATAATCTATTATAGATGAATCTGTTGGTGTATGATTAAAAGCCTCATCTCCTTGTAACATAATTAATTTACTGACTCGTTTTAGGATTATTCATTTTTAGATTAGAATCAATGTCCAAGCACTCATGCACTATCCATATAACTTTTGCTTTTTACATTAGGTTACTAATAGTTTTATCTTTCTACATGGCTGTTTCTTTGGCTACAGATTCCTGATGACCAAGAAACAACTTACTTGCAAATGTTCATATTCTTTGCCTCTGTATGCTGGGTAACCAGTGACAAGATCAAATGTAGAGTGCAGGGCATATGCTGGACTTAATTGGATTTGAACTTTTCTACCTTTGAAAAAGAAAAAACAATTGTACTCAAATCTAGTTTAAATTTGATATTTACTTAACACACGAAAATATTCAGACAAAAATTCATTCAATTTATTATCTTCATTATTTTCAAATAGTTAAGGTTATGTTTGTACAATTTTCTATTTCATGTCAACTGGAAACATTGTATATTTGAAGTCAACTAGAAAACATTATATACTTTTTGTTACCATGGACTTTTTACTTGACATTTAATTGAGAACAATGATGAATGTGCTTTTTTTTAAAGACACATAAGTTAATAATGCTATTTGATTGAGAAATATCTAATGAAAGATAACTTAATAATGCAGCCAACTATTGATGTGTAAAGAAATTTTATACCACCAATAAATATTTTTTTAGAGCTGCACATGTCTTGGATTTCTAAACTAAGAAATGCATATTATTAAGTAATTTACATGCAGACCCTGGGACCCAGGAGTAATCCAAACCTAGTTATTTTATGCACTGACCAAAACAATATGATCTTAATATTGATATGCAATGATATTCTACGTTTAGTTGTAAACAAACTACTCACTTTATCTGCCTGTCATATCCAACATTGCACATGGAAAAATGTTTGAGAACCATAGTCGCTCTACGACTGAAGGAGGCCAACTTGAATATCCAACATTGCTACATACCCATCATCAGCTTGGCCCAACTTATGATCCTGCCCTGGTCATCATCAATCTTTCTGGATAGAAATAATCAAGTAAATAATAATGTGCATACAAAGATACTAATTTTCAATTAGTCATCAAAACTGTACTAATTTTCAAGTCAACATGCACCAATTAAATATTAATAATGGCCAAAAAATGGACTCTAACCTTTAAAATAAATCTTTGTAACACAATCTTAAGGTTTAATTTTTTCCAAGTTATTTTGTTAGCTAAAATAATTATTATCATAGGCAACTGAACACTCCTGACATCTGACTTACAGTGAGACATTGACTAACAAAGGATTGCTATCTATTCTGATGAAAATCTGACTGAAATGAAATTATGTTTCATAGTTTAATAAAGAAACTTATTTCTGGGTAGATTTTTGTTTGGTGTTAACCAATTTATTTGTAACCATTACAGTATTTTTACTTGGAAGACACTTTGGCCAAAAGTAGATACCAGAGGATCATAACTAAAACCAGTTTAGAATTAGGAATTATACACACTGAGAGTCAAAAAAGAAATATACCACCCTAATATGGAAAAAAAAAAAGAAACATAATTATAAACTGTTTTAACCCTATACCACATGTATCCCAAATGCTTCAATACTTATTAATTTTTTTCACACATAAATCTTTCCAGATGAAAAGCTTACAAATGGAGTTAATGCCACCTGAGGTTTTCATTTTATAAATCTGTTAATGCTAGGTGAGTTTTTATTAATATAAAAGTGGCAGACTTTGGAAAAAAAAGGCTGTAGTCCATCAAATATTGAATCTAGCTAAAAATACCAAACATGAAATGATAAAGCTGAAATACTTATAAACTTGAGCCAGTGACCAAACAGCAACTGCACAGTAAATAGAATCCTGAACATTAGCTATTCTATTTGTATTCTTGTCAGATCCAACAGAAGGAAAAAGACCATTGATAGGACTCTTGTATCGCAAGATTTGATGTTTTACTGGAGATACAATAAAATTCAAAATAGGAACATTTGTAATCAATACATACATTTTTGAGATAAAATATATTAAATCATCAAATACTGAATTACAATAAATTAACAAAAAGAGTTAAAAAACGATGGGTGAACTGTTACCATGATTGTCCAGAGTTTCATACCCTGCTGTCCTAAAGGAGATTTGGGGTAGGATTTAATAATCTTCATTTATGAAGGAATACCCAAATGTTATTTTTTTTAAAATTGAAAATCATTTTTTGTTCTGCTTGAACTATTATAATATACCATGGGCATTTTTTATTGTCTTGAGCTTTGCTAATACCAGCAAGTGTTCATTTTGATTTCTTTATTACAGCAGCTTTCTTGTATACACAACTTTTGATGTTTTATTAGTTTTTCCTTTCCACTTTGATGTTTGTGCTCTGGACACTTGATCTGGTTGTTGACTGAATCAATCATGTCCCAATGTAGTCCAATTAACCTAAATTGACTGTACTAGTGATATTGATAACTACTAAATTTAATATTAGAGGAATAGAAAAGTACCAGACATAACGTACTGGCTATGGGGTTAGTAGCACTTTTTCATAGGAAAATTTTAGGGGCACAGACAGAAAGACAAGCTAAAAAGTGATTTTGCTAAGAAAAAAAGTCAAGTTTTTAATAAATGTATATTTTAAAAAATGCTATTTTCTCATTGGGCTAGAGCGAACTTTTGTTACTAGATCACAGTGATGTTTTGTTAGTGAGTTATGGAGATGTTTTGTTTAATGATTAAAGCAATGTTATTGTATGGAGCTTTTGTACATAAAGAACTTACAGAGCATATAAAAACAATCAAGTTTTATGTTCAGCATATGAGGTTCTTTTTCTTTTGTAACTAAATCTCCAATTCATGCATCTGGACATTGTGTCTTCATTTTGTTCCTTTGTTTACTATAAACAACTGTCAATGAATGACTGGTTCAACAATCTGTACAAAAGAATAAGTCTAATGAAAGGAAATGGCATTTCAATATTCAAGATCATGTCTTAAAATCCTGAAATGTGACTATTAGTTAAAGTAAGTATCCATTTTATTCATGTTGTGTAAACAATAAAATATTGGGAAAAAGAGCTGCATTTATCTTTTTCTCTATTTTTTTAATGAATTTTCTAAACTCATGAATGTTGGTAAGGTTCACAGTTTAATCCTAACCGTTAAAACAAGATAATTAACTCTGAACTTATTAAAAAACATTTTATCAAAACAAAATTTCTAAGGAAAAAAAAATGTTTCCATATTTAATAATTAATATCTCCTTCTCAGTGGTGCTTAAAGTCACAATGTCAAATTTTTTGATGGTATACAAAGATAAGAATTCATTTATTTTTACAAACTTCACATGTTGCAACTTAAACATCCAGACAACAAAAGAAAATTAATATATAATGATATACGCTATCAAGAGTAATAAAGTCCACTGTTCATCTTGACCGAGTTATTTAGTGTTTTGATATAACTTGGCTTGGCTACCTAGAAGGGGGCTCGAGGTTCGACACCCGACTTGGGCAGAGTTGTGTTTACTGAGCGCCTAAAGGCAGGACGGAAAACAAACTCCTAGATACCCCCTTCCCCCCACTGGTCCACAAATGAGATTGGACCAAAAGAGCTCTGAGCATGCTATAAGCATGAAAGTAGTGCTATATAAAAGCTATAATATATATATATATAACAGCTGAACCCAGGGACAATTAAACTTGATGAGAAACCAATGCAGTTTCTAAAGAACTAGATTTAATAGAAAGCTGTAACATATATTTGTGGGCTCATTTTCCTAAACTAAATGTTGTGCTCAGAGGACAGAGATTTTCATCTATTGATGATATCATCATCATATTTGTAAATAATATTTTTTTAAGGAGAAAGATGCTTAATTTTACACTATTTAGTTAACAGTATTAATAAAATTGAACACAAACAAAATAATTATTAATGAATGAAATTATTTGTTTAAATCATGTATGCTTTAACATGAGTGGGACTCAATGTTGTTAATACTTGTTATGTTTGAGTTACATTCCTTTGTCATTGTTAGTTATGTGTCCTTTGTTGTGAACAAGCAGTATGATGTATAAATTAAATGTGTATGTCCCCACCCTTTGTGACAACTGTCAGAACATTTAATCCAATAACTATTTATTGAGTTGAACTATGAGAAAATGAGAATTTCAAAGTGTAAGAATACATAGTAAAGAGAAAGTAAAGTTCCTCTTTCAAACCATATAGTCTATAGGGAAGATGATGTTAAGATCATCTGTTTCTTTGGCCAATGGTTAACAAGCAGGGTGTCATGTGGCCAGCACAACAACAAACCGCCTTTACTTTCCCCAACTAAAGTCAGATGCCCATAAGAGTAGGGGCACCCTAAAAATCATGAAGCTCAAAATACCAGTTTTAACAGAGATTCAAACCCAGGACCTCAGGTTTGGAAGCCATGCGCTTAACCACTCAGTCACCACACCCCCCTAAGTAATGCATATTGACATGAAATAATTTAAAGTTGAACAATTATCTCAAGTGTTTGATTACAAAATTAGACAAAAATTAAAGTCTGCTTTTCAAACTATTCAAAACAAATGCAGTCTGGTAGGTGGGGAACAGAAAGTGGTAGCAACTTCATTTTACCACTATTGGTACACACTATAATTTATGTATCTTATCTTTTGATAAGAATCTCAACTGCATTTCTGCAATTTTAATTGCACATCAAAATTAATCAAATTATGTCTGTAGACATCTAGAGCATTTTTCACCACCTACCACGGTAATTTATTAGCCCCATCACGGACCATGCAAGGATAAATATCTACATCATGCATGGCAGCATGTGTCATGATGATAGATCTATGATTGTAGGTCTACTATCAAATTTAACGAGTAACAACATTATCTGCTATGGCTATATTTAGGCTATATTTTAGATCAATCGAGATTTGAGATGCCAAAACATGGTAATGACCTGGTTTATTATTGATTATTGTGTTATCTCGAACTTGGCCGAGTGCAAAAGAAACGAAGCTGCATCGCATCAGTCGAGAGAAAGAAGAAGAAAGCTAACGTAGGACAGATGCATATGTGGTGGGTTTGGCACAGAAGACAACTAAATTCTAATGATGAAAGGAACTCGTAGGACGATTCCTAACTGTTTATTATACATTTAAGACCTGCCAAAGGCAAACATAAAACATAATAACAATAATGAGCATTAACTAAAAATAATTAATAAGCAGTAAATGGTTAGACCAAGTTGTAGACACAACATCAAAGTCTAAATACTAAATCTTAACAAAAAACGAAAAGAAAATCATATAGTGTAAACCAACCATCTCGTCTTATACAAACACAAGAGAGATATGGAACACCCGAAACATTACAAAAAATAAAAGACATTAACAATTAAATAGAACAACTGGTTCATAAAAGCCAGTATCTACACACTGGTTGTAGAATTAGATTAACAAGATGGACATTTAACATTCTATATAGGATCTAATTCGTATGGTATACTAAAGTCTAAAGGTACCCTAACCACTAACCCTAACAAATGGAAACATTTACATGCTGGTTTTCTAAAAATAACAATAGTCCAACAACATGGACGAAATCCGGGGGTAGCGATATTCTATGTACACTACTAAATAAAATTACAATATAACATAAAAAAGTAAAATGTAATTACCTGCAGCCATACATAAACACATGGTGTAGAACCAGACACAAACAGGGAGTGGAGACGACGTAGGTCCAGTAACATACGGGAGATGCCGGTCGAATCAACAGTGCCCATGTTTGTCTGTCTTGTCATGCGCGGACACAAGGTGCCATTTAGGGGGAAGGGTCACGTGGATATCGGGGTGGCCGGTGTTTCCTGAAAAGATATCCACTCCACTACACATATATAGATCTATACATGCACGAACTGTGTCAAACTCTGCCACTCCAGAATATAAGGCTTAATCAGTCACACAAAATTCTGCCCCATCTCAAAACGAAATCAAAGCCAGTGACTCACCTGTCCTCCCGACTCATTGTCTTCCGAGACATGAGGAGCCATATTTAGATTCTAGATCTAGAATCTAATTATAACTTAAAATGCACGTGATTTGTTGGAGACACGGGAAAAAAGTTTGACCTAGATCTACTTTTAGTGAAAGCAAACGTGTACCTAGATCTAGATCTAGATACTTAAATGACTTAATATAGAGCGGCTCATTTTGCTGTTTCAATCAATTAATTTTGTGTGTGTAGGCCTATAAATTAGCGTGCTTCTAAAAAAAAATAAAAAATTAGCGTGCTTCGTATTTTGGATACTTCAAAAATATTGGATTTTTGTTGATATAGATCTAGATCTAGCCGATTCTAGCCATTATACTTTATATGCCTACCTTAATAACATGGATTTTTTGGAACAGTTTGGATTATTTAATACGCAAAGGTAAGGCACTTTTTTAAAAAGAAGAAAATAGATTACCCGACAATATGATACATGATAATCTGATGATGATACTGATAGTACTTTAATTTAGTAACATAATAAATGATAGATGAATAGATCTAAGATTCTAAGAGATGTACCATTAGTTTAGTATTACTAGTATTAGTAATATGAGTATGGCAATGAATGTCAGTGTACACTGACTACGTTGATATGTTCCCATTCCATGTTATCATGATCAGAATACCCCTTCTTTTCTGTGTTTTTTTTAATTATAATAAACGTACCTCATTTTAACGAACAATCTAACACTTTTTTTTAAAGCCCGTCAGCCTCTCTTAGATTGAAAGTGCATGGCCCTCTCTCTCTCTCTGTTTTGCTCAATGGAACAATTTTTTTTTTTTACCTGCGCATTGTAATTTCTCCCACTCATTAAACTTTTGACTTGATTTGGAAAGATCAGTTTCATATATAATGGGCCTCCGACACATACACGCTCTCATATTTTGGGCCCGTTAATTTTAGTAGCACTTATTTAGGCCTACTTATCTGCTCCTCACCCCCACCACCACCAAAATGTTGGTCTTTCGTACACATTCCCTTTCCCATTTCTTTATTTTACTTGATATTTTGTTTTCTAAATAAAATGTTTGTTTGTAAAATGTTTTACATGTGTCTGATGTTCCTTCAGAGTTGAAGATAGTTTACTTCCTAGTCCAAACCTCCCACAGGACGACGGGGGATGGGAGCGGACAGGATTTGAACCCTCGACCATGGATAAATCCGAACGACAGTCCAGCGCGCAAACCGCACGACCAGGCAGCCATCCAAAAAGCAATATCAATTCGGTTTTATTCATTGTAATCGTTTATTTGACCCCATTTGAATGTAGCGAAATTACAATAGATTTAGATTATTACTCAGCACTGGCTGCCTAAACATCATTTCCATCCTCATGCAGTGTAATGCAGGATGGCTGGGAATGGAGACAGGCGGGACTTGAACCGTGACCTCCGTGCCGCTTGAACCCGGAACCAATAAAACCAACAAAAACCTATTCTTTATCCAATAACGTTTATTACTCCCAGAGTCGCTTCTTCTGTCTAGACTCAAAGTCTAGACTAGGGTCTAGATGATCTAGTCTATTCAAGTGCTATTTGAGATGTTAACTTTAGTTAGAGTATTTGGTTAAATGTGTACATAAAAGAGCGGGGGTACATATATAGCCTAATAGAGGAAGACCACAAAGAGGTTTAGTAGCGTAGTAAGGTAGCCTACGAGTGGGCCCAGGCCCAGAAATATCTTGGTTGTCACCGCCTCCCCCAATGAGACGAATGTAGTGTGTGACAAAAAATTGAATGTATTGGTGCATTTACCAAAAGACATTTTAATGCAATAGCAGTGTAGCCCCCTTTTTTTTAAAGATAAGATAATTTTATTGATCCAATCAAATGTAAATGTAAATTCAGTTTGACTACAATTGACAACCTCAGCGTAACTACTTTACAAAAACAAAATGGTTGAAAAATTCGAACAACATTCACACACGAAAACACATACACATTCACAACCAGCGCTTTATGAGTTTGACTTCTATGTACTTTAAAATAAGTAGGGCTAATTATATCAATTACGTTTGTTTCAATTAGGATTCCAGCAAGTAATAGTGTCTTTAAAGTCATGTTTGTACAATTTCTTAACAGAATTAAACGACTTAAAAAATGTTTCAAATGAATAAAGAAATGTTTTATGACTTCTATGTCCCAGTATACACATTTACATTCCTAAGACGTTCATTATTTTAACAGTAATTAAATCTAACATTAATCTAATAACATTTTTCTGGCCTTCTTAGAAGAAATGTCAGTAGCTAGTGCTTTTGTCTGTTTCTCACCATGTGAAGTCAACCTGCTCTTTGTCATACAAATTTGTAAATAACTTTTGTTCAATCGAAATGAAACTGGGCTTTTAACGACGAAAACGTTTTGACATTTTTGATGCCCATGAAATCTGTCGCGTATTTCAGAAACAATGACATCAATAGTTCGTTTGGATACGTTGATGTTGATACGAATCTTGGAATTTTTTCTTCTTGTAATTAGTGGCAGGCTCATCAAATTGTCTTTTAACCTTCTGCAATTGTGTAAAGCAAAAAAAAAATATTAACAGCCCAGCTACTTCAGCAGCCTCTTTTTTTTTTACACTCTGAAAGTCATTTTTTAATAATTTACTTCAGTCAAGATCCTCTTGAGTTGACTATCTGATGTACGTGTTTCTCGCTGCTCGCTATCCAACATTTTTGACACAACATTGATTGCTCTTACAATATTGTACTAGACAATAGGCAGAACAATATTATAGAATGTTTCTTGTTGTCATCAAAGTGCTGCAGCTCGTTAAGTACAAGTTCTTTATTTATCAAACACAACTGAAAGTCAGTTAAGATCTTTCAACTATTTGATGTGTAAGTGCTTTTTAAAATTTTATTTTAAATACAGGGGAAAAAAAAAAGAAAAAAATTGAGCTTAAAGAAAATTGAATAATAAGCAAAGAGGGGGGCGCGACGGCTGAGTGGTTAAGCGCTTGGCTTTCTGGGTGTCACGTCACGTGTGTCCATTAACGCACGACGTGTCCAAATAATGTCAACATTGGCAAGAGTGCAATGGGTCAGAAATAAGGGGAAGTAATTATAAAGAAATTTCTTAAGGCGCCACGAGAAAAGGGGCGCCGACAACTGGTTCGATGACATCGAGGTAACTCCAGCTTCCCATGGCCTCAATGTTGCATGCCGGTGAAAATGTCTGTTTTAGAACAACGGGTAGTGAACCTCGCCTGTCTATTGTAATAGGCCTACTTAACCATACGTGCCCCTTCTCTTCATTTGTGTTTGTGGGGGGGGGGGAGGGAGGAGGAGGAAGCGGGACAACGATCCAAGGTGCCCGAGATATTTGGTGTGTATCTGAATCTCATGGAGCTCACGGTTAGCTAAACTTTTATTTAAAATAAACTTGGTTGGGAAGACTGCCCATTCTTTTTAAGTAAATTACCATACAAAGAGAAACTTAAGGCCTTTATTTGTTACAGTGATTGATATTAATGTATGTATAGTGAATATATTCGGATGAATTAATTAAGAGACCAACAACAGCGTTCTAAGACCAGTAGATGACATGTCTAATCACATACGAATTAACATTGGTTTGGTGGAGGTGTCGCATGATCTCGAGTTGGCCCCGCTACGAAGTCCTTCATAAATCACAGACTTTATTATCTTGAACAGTGTAGCGATGCATTGATTGGAATCAAAATGAAAAAAAAAAGTAGCAGAAAATAAGTAAGATAAAAAGCAACCATTGCTGGAGATGTGTGCAAAAAAATGTAGTAAAATTATATTTTGAAATATTGCCAATAAGAATAATCTTCGTTTAATTTGAACTTTTTAGAATGACATGTAGAGACAATGTTTCATTAGCCTCTTCCTTATAATTTCTAAGAATCAGAACTTTCTAAAATGCATATAGATATGCAGAATTATTTATTTTTAAATATATTTACATTTATAGGTGGCCCACCTGATTTCTTTAGGTGTCCGCGGGCCGCTTAAAAGACTCCTCGGGCCGCTTGTGGCCCGCGGATTGTAATTTGCCCACCCCTGAGCTAGTTTAATCCGACCAGATATTTTGAATAATAATCAACTGGTCCCTCACTACTGTTTAATATGTCTATTACGAATTATTCTATGACAATTGTTGACGCAGCGTGGCAAAACAATAATGATTAATAACAGTCCTGTGATAGAATTATATTTTGCGCATGAGTATTAGATTATTTTACAAACGAATCAACCGTTCTCTCAGCATCTCTGCTTTACATCGCCATTCAAAGAAGTAGACTCCACAACACACAGATATCAGTCTTGTTATTAATCGCTCACATGTTATGATTAATTATTACGTTTAACAGTAGTATTTCGTGTTTGTTACATTGTTTTTCGCACGCCCATCTATCCGTTAGATTATGGATAAATATTTGAAGCGTAAGCTGACATTTGAAGAAGAGCAAGAGTGTAATGGAAATAGTGACAGTCAGCTGAGTCACGATGACGTAAGAGAGGCCATACAGCCTAGGGCAAAATGACGTAAATATGCATCTGAATATTTTCACGTTGGATTTCTACCGTACAAAGGCAACAGCCGCAATGTGTCATGTGTCTCTGTGCGTTATCGAACGAAAGTTTGATATATCAGCAGCTTTAGAAATATACTGTTTGGCCATTCTAAGACTAAGACTAGTATAATTAGGTCGCCTGCTGTGCAGCGCCCCGGAAGTGGTCGGGGTCTTCTAACACCGTAAGGCTTGTAAGAGTTGCTGAACTGACAAGACCACTGGCTTAGCGTGTTCAATCCATGACCTCCGTGTCGAAGGCGCCGTTCAATCCGGCTTAAACTAGATCAGTGGTTCCCAAACTTTTTTTGTCTCGTAGACCCCTTGCCATGTTTTCTGGTTTTCGGTAGACCCCCTGCTTAACTTATACTGCAATTTTGCAATTCACCAACATTTTTTATAAGTAATTTCTAACAGTTGTAAGTCGAAGGGTAAATACGTAATTTAACGCTAGTTAGTATATCTTTTATATTGATAAAATTCAAATTAAAATAAACCAAAATAACAATTGATATGTATTACTGGAACCACCAAGCATGTTGGAAACGTGTGTTGTTGTTTGTCGCAGGTTCATCATCCGTTGCTACGGATTTTATGTTTCATAAAGGAATTTGTTGTACTATGAAGTAGTCCTTCAAACATTAAATATTAATTAATTAATTTATTTATTGGTCATTAAGTACCACAGTAAAAGTTTTCGTAAGGAGCAGTTTCTCGTGTATTTCATCTTTCAAGTCTGGCTCAAATATTGGGTTCGCGGAACTATTTTCACAATCAGTAGAAGGGGCGAAGGTGAGAAACAGTCGCCTAAATCAGTAAGCGTTGGGCGGGAGGGTCTCATTAGCCTGGGCTTGCAACCCACCTAGCAGAACGAAAACTGAATTCAAACTTCTGGTGCCTTGCAGATATAGGCCTACCCAAACATGGAAAATGTTTCGTCAAGCCGGTGACCTTTTGGCAGTTTGCTGCACACAGCGCTACATCTTGCCAGAGCCTGCGAGGCCGCTAATCCCAAACTGTTTATCTCGTTTGCAAAGAATTACATTATAGGCTTTTAATGTTATAACTCACACCACTAATGTGCCCTTAAACTGTATTGTTGCTTAAATAAATTCATTTCATACTATCAAATTTAGGTTTGTGTTAAAACAAGTTTTTAAAACTACTTTAACAGTAGGTAAAATCAGTGTTTTATCTTTAATGTTTTCGCTATTAGGCTATAAGTAAAAAAAATCTTGTAAGACGCTCACAAACCATCATCTTCTCTCTCTGTCTCATGTTGAAGAAAGATGTTGTGGGTCTATTTTGAACTTTTTCTTTGAGAATCTTTTTTTTTTTCAAACCTTTATCTTTTTATCAGGGTGACATCATCTCAAATGATCCTCCAACGTAATTGGTTTCATATCGTCATAAGAAGCCACTTAGGCAACCTCTTTTTTGATAAAGAAGGAATGAATCCTAGTTTAAAATAGTCAACGCTGTACAATCTACATTTCTTTTTGAACATTCGAGCGTGTCAATCTTCGTGGTTTTGATTCCGTAGACTGTGGTAATTACGTTTCCAATAAGTTAAACAATTAGTTGTCAACTATTTTAAGTTTCGGAAATTTTCGCTCCAGCCTTGTGTCCTTGACATCAAATGTAACAGTTAACTTTCATCGGCTTTATGGGCAGCTCTTCTTAGCCACTCAAGTGGAACCCTGCTCTTAGCATGTGTGTATTGACCCGACGTTTTAGATTTGCAAAGAAAGTGTGTCTCTAAGGTGCAAAACATTTAACGACAATATGAAACAAAACTTTTTAAAAAAGACAGGTGTCTAGGTTTTTCTTGGTTCAGGCCGCAAGGAAAAGATTTCTAGGTTCATAAATCGGAGATTTTGGGAAGCTTTATAGCAACAAGAAAATACGAGCGGCGATATTATGTGCTACCGAGCAATTCAGGATAAGAGCCATTTTCCGGCGAATGGGTTAAAGTGTTTGCTGGCAGTGGGGAAAATGTGGCTTGAAGTAAGAATGCAGTTAAAACAATGACAAGGCGAGTTTGAAAAAAAAAATGGAGGGGGGGGGGGGGGAAGGGTATCGCTTTAAAATTGACGAATATAGCATAGCAACTCCGCTCTTGGTATTTGTTCGCGGTATATGTCAGGATTCCGTGTAAATATTTTGGCTCACAATGACCTCCCGACTAAGCTGCTTTGCTGCTAACAGCTAAACAAGAGACCTTGGAGAGGGCGTAATTTTACTGAGGCCATATGTTCCATGAGGAAGACAAAAGGATAATGTTGAATTAGTTATGAATGAATGATGGGGCAGAAAGATTCCACTGAACATTTAATACGATGACTGTTCAAAGTGAAGAATGATCTGTAAATAATGTGACAAGAGATTGCAACACACATTCATATCATTTATAGTACACGTGCGGGTCGTGCGTATCTCAGTAATACTATCACTTAATTAACATGGACCCGTATTACGTCGCCTATCGGCCAAGCCCCAACATTGCTAGCTTAGCGATATTTCCACTCTGGCTCTCTGAACCAGCACCTATCAGTACTTGCAAACGGAATGAATTATTTACACAGCGACGAGCCGAGGCGAGCAGTTAAACAACGAAGTTCAGCACCAAGCCCCTAAGACGGGAAAAAGAAGGACGTCATCAAACACACAGCAACCAAGAGGGGTCACCAAATTGAATGCACACACACACATACACAAGAATTCGTGCTCACAGAATACAGCCTACGCATCAGCGACAAATTGTAGAACTTAGCCGACATGAGGAGCCATCACTGGCGAAGACCTGCACCAGTAAGTTCAGTCATAATAAAGATTTATATGGCTCCCAAGCTGAAAAAAGAAGATTGGGCATCAGAAATAGACCTTTTTATCTCTTGCACTTGAAATGAGATTGTAACATTTTAACTTTGAGTGTGTCCATGAAATCTGTCATTAATTAATAATTTACATGCATTTATCACATCAAATCATCATTAGATTTAATTCCATTTTAATTCTGTGTGGCTCTTACTTTAACAAGCTATGCACAAGTTATGTCGTCGTGTTGAAATTGTGTAACTTAAGGTCACTATGATCCCGCGGTGGTATGTGTTGTTCACATCTGACAAAGAGAATTGCCTACTCGATATCGGACTTTTTGTTTTCACTTGCAATAACGTTTTGGTCTTAGCTTAGGTTACTACAATCGAGTTGTTCCATTGCAAGTCAAAAGTCTAGGTCAGTGATCAATGCTGGGGGTGAAAATAAAAGTGGGTTCCAGAGAGAGAGAGAAGAAAGGAAAGAGAATGATAGCGATCCGTTCCGGTGTTCAGTGTAACACAGTGATGCCCAAAATTCGGCCCGCGACCTGGTTCCCTCCGGCCCGCCGAAGAGTCGACATAAAGTGCAGAACTGTATCTTTACCTACACTATGGCCCTCACTTTTTATCTGATTGGTTGCTATCATGTCAATTGTTCTTTTATGAAATGGGACTCTGTATGTAAAATCTACCAGAAAAGGTGAACTTCCCTTTTTTTTTTTTTTTTTTTCGGAACATGATAATACGCTTACATATTTGTTTTATACAAAAAGTTTAGCTATTTAAACTAACACCATAAAGTCGGCATTATGAAACAAATATTCCGGCATTCTTGTTAAAAAAAAAAAAGGGATAAACTTCAAATGTGCTATAGATGAATGTAAGTACTAGATACACTGGTTTCTAATCAAATAGTTTCAGGTCAATTTCATTTCTTTTTTTACTTTTTTTTTGTGGCCCGCGACGCGAGTGTCGGAAATAAAATGGCCCGCAGGTCGAATTAGGTTGGGCATCACTGGTGTAACAGATTCTGGTATTGACTGCCAAAAATAGGTGGATGGTTGAAATGCGTCCAGTTTATTAGAAGTTTAAAAGGAGAGAATGTTCCGGCATAACTAGACAGTCACAGGTCGGTATGTAATACTAGTTAAAAGATATTTACACTAATTAATTATTGCATAGGCTAACCAGCTATAAGCCTGCCCCCTGTAGTACCTGTAGAATGAACGTTTTCTATGATATGTTTTTGGAAAGTAATATTGTCTCCTAAATTACGTGGCATTGTTGTGTCCTAGTTGAGTTAGAGAGTATGTTAGCTTTGGTAGATTATATTGTGCATTGTTTTTAGCGACGGTTAAAGGAGTGACAGTGACGTAGTCAGACAGACGAATAACGCAGGAGAATAGGCGAACAAGGAAGAACGATGTGGCGATAGCTTAGAACATGGTTGATTAGAATTAGAGATATTTAAATAACGACGGATAAGTAGACAAGACAGGCATCCCAAGTGTTAATGAATGCATCATTTATAGTAGTAGAAAGTCTTGAGTACGTTCATCTTATTAATTGTAATGTTCTTTGGGTAATGTACAATAGTTTATGAAATAGTAGTGGATTTGCATAACACCCAAGATACTAGCCAGAACAGCATGTATAGATTCGGAGGAGTCTTTATCTAAAGGGAGGGGGGACACGACAATTCGTTCACTGACATTTCGTTCACCGACAAATCGAAAAAGAAGGACGTCATCAAACACACAGCAACCAAGAGGGGTCACCAAATTGAATGCACACACACACATACACAAGAATTCGTGCTCACAGAATACAGCCTACGCATCAGCGACAAATTGTAGAACTTAGCCGACATGAGGAGCCATCACTGGCGAAGACCTGCACCAGTAAGTTCAGTCATAATAAAGATTTATATGGCTCCCAAGCTGAAAAAAGAAGATTGGGCATCAGAAATAGACCTTTTTATCTCTTGCACTTGAAATGAGATTGTAACATTTTAACTTTGAGTGTGTCCATGAAATCTGTCATTAATTAATAATTTACATGCATTTATCACATCAAATCATCATTAGATTTAATTCCATTTTAATTCTGTGTGGCTCTTACTTTAACAAGCTATGCACAAGTTATGTCGTCGTGTTGAAATTGTGTAACTTAAGGTCACTATGATCCCGCGGTGGTATGTGTTGTTCACATCTGACAAAGAGAATTGCCTACTCGATATCGGACTTTTTGTTTTCACTTGCAATAACGTTTTGGTCTTAGCTTAGGTTACTACAATCGAGTTGTTCCATTGCAAGTCAAAAGTCTAGGTCAGTGATCAATGCTGGGGGTGAAAATAAAAGTGGGTTCCAGAGAGAGAGAGAAGAAAGGAAAGAGAATGATAGCGATCCGTTCCGGTGTTCAGTGTAACACAGTGATGCCCAAAATTCGGCCCGCGACCTGGTTCCCTCCGGCCCGCCGAAGAGTCGACATAAAGTGCAGAACTGTATCTTTACCTACACTATGGCCCTCACTTTTTATCTGATTGGTTGCTATCATGTCAATTGTTCTTTTATGAAATGGGACTCTGTATGTAAAATCTACCAGAAAAGGTGAACTTCCCTTTTTTTTTTTTTTTTTTTTCGGAACATGATAATACGCTTACATATTTGTTTTATACAAAAAGTTTAGCTATTTAAACTAACACCATAAAGTCGGCATTATGAAACAAATATTCCGGCATTCTTGTTAAAAAAAAAAAAGGGATAAACTTCAAATGTGCTATAGATGAATGTAAGTACTAGATACACTGGTTTCTAATCAAATAGTTTCAGGTCAATTTCATTTCTTTTTTTACTTTTTTTTTGTGGCCCGCGACGCGAGTGTCGGAAATAAAATGGCCCGCAGGTCGAATTAGGTTGGGCATCACTGGTGTAACAGATTCTGGTATTGACTGCCAAAAATAGGTGGATGGTTGAAATGCGTCCAGTTTATTAGAAGTTTAAAAGGAGAGAATGTTCCGGCATAACTAGACAGTCACAGGTCGGTATGTAATACTAGTTAAAAGATATTTACACTAATTAATTATTGCATAGGCTAACCAGCTATAAGCCTGCCCCCTGTAGTACCTGTAGAATGAACGTTTTCTATGATATGTTTTTGGAAAGTAATATTGTCTCCTAAATTACGTGGCATTGTTGTGTCCTAGTTGAGTTAGAGAGTATGTTAGCTTTGGTAGATTATATTGTGCATTGTTTTTAGCGACGGTTAAAGGAGTGACAGTGACGTAGTCAGACAGACGAATAACGCAGGAGAATAGGCGAACAAGGAAGAACGATGTGGCGATAGCTTAGAACATGGTTGATTAGAATTAGAGATATTTAAATAACGACGGATAAGTAGACAAGACAGGCATCCCAAGTGTTAATGAATGCATCATTTATAGTAGTAGAAAGTCTTGAGTACGTTCATCTTATTAATTGTAATGTTCTTTGGGTAATGTACAATAGTTTATGAAATAGTAGTGGATTTGCATAACACCCAAGATACTAGCCAGAACAGCATGTATAGATTCGGAGGAGTCTTTATCTAAAGGGAGGGGGGACACGACAATTCGTTCACTGACATTTCGTTCACCGACAAATCGTTCACGACTTTTCGTTCACCCGACTATTCGTTCACCAGACATTTCGTTCACCCGACTATTCGTTCACGCGACTATTCGCTCACGGACTATTCGCTCACAGACAACTTGTTCACCGACAACTTGTTCACCGACAGTTGGTTCACGACAAATCGTTCACGCGACAAATCGTTCACGCGACTATTCGTTCACGGCACGGACAAATTGTTCACAGACAAATCGTTCACTGGATAGTAACATATTGTTTATATTATATGTTCTCGTCGCGTGTTTAATTTATTTACATTAAAACTTTTGTAGCTATTATTTCCAAATGCAAAAAATTTCTAGAGATCAGGTCAAATCCGAGTTTATTTAATTTCGTTGCTGTTGTTAATATTTTGTTAATGATGACAGAATGTGGTAAAAATTATACTTAAAATAAAAAAAAGAGATCTTACAAGCAAGCTAAAAATGTAAATGGGCCCTCACTTTACTATTTACTATAGGTAACATTTTTACTTTCACCTTTAATATACATTTACACCCCCTTCTTTTTTTTCATCTACCGGGAATCTACCCATTCATCTGGCTACTCTACCTAGCTGAGTTGAGTTGAGACATACTGGCTCCTCTGGAAGTCATACAACTTTATTGGACATTGCCTATACACATGTTCAATCTGTTAACATTGAAAATATCTACTAGACACTAGTATAGTACTTTCCATCAAGTTTAAAAGAAGTTTTATTTTATTTTTATTTTAGTTAACTTGTTTCTATATGTGACCACCCATTGGTAGACTAATTTGATTGCTTTGACTTCAATAACAAATTTATTGAAAAAATTTTATTTTGTTGTTTTGCAATAAATTATAATTTTTTGATAGAGAACCAAAATATTTCCTAGTGTTCTATATGTAATTTGTTTTTTTTTCTTAGATGTCTTATCTCTCGTAAAAACACTGAAAGGATTGTGGAAAAAATACTAGTGTGTCTGAACTAGCCAGGAAAACCAGTGACTTGGCAGAATGCATGACGCGTTGGACGTAATCATCTTCTTTTTTGAAGAAACGTCTGTATTATATAAGATAAGATTTGTTTTTGTTAATAAGATATCAATAAAATGGGTATGTTAATGAAACATCTGGACCGCTATTAAGAAGATAAGCAAATATGGGTCGGTCGAACAAGACTACATGATGGACATGAGTGTAAAAGAAGGCCTACGTGTTGAAAGTAAAAATGTTACCTATAGTAAAGTGAGGGCCCATTTAAAATTTCAGCTTGCTTGTAAGATCTCTTTTATCTTTTAAGTATAATTTTTTCACATACTGTCCTCATTAACAAAATATTAACAACAAACTAACAAAAATTTTAAAAAGAATTTCGGATTAGGCCTGATCTCTAGCAATTTTTTTGTTTTTGGAAATATCCAGTGAACGATTTGTCTGTGAACAATTTGTCTGTGAACGAATTGTTCGTGAACGATTAGTCGCGTGAACGATTTGTCGTGAACCAACTGTCGGTGAACAAGTTGTCTGTGAGCGAATAGTCCGTGAGCGATATGTCGCGTGAACGAATTGTCTGGTGAACGAAATGTCTGGTGAACGAATAGTCGCGTGAACGAAAAGTCGTGAACGATTTGTCGGTGAACGAATTGTCGTGGAACCCTGCTTTGCCACGTTAAATGGGGCATTCATCTTTAGTCACACAATCTTCGGAATCAAAGGCAAAGAGATGAGTATGTATAAAGTTACTATGAAGCAAGCAGCTGGTGATCTCGTATGATGTAACCTTTTCTCACTGCTCGCTGCCACAACCGTGACCTCCGTGACCCCACAACACACCTGACCAGAGATTGATGTGCTGTTAATGAACAGATGCCCACTGTTGCAATAGGCCTACTTATCCATTCTCGCCCCATCTCTTCATTTGTGTGTGTTGGAAAAAAAGAGGGTGCGAGTCAACACTACGAAATAGAGACGGAGGTCGGTCTGCATGACTGGTTTAAAGTCCCCGAGATTGTGAGCGCCTAGCTGGATCTCAGAATTCAGGGTCAGGTCTAAACTTGTATCAACTACATGTTATAATAATAGGGAAATGAACAAAAGTAAAACATGTAGGAAGCATAATTAGACTTTTTTTTTTTTAAACTGAATTTGTGGAACTACTCAATGAAAGCAAACATGCTTTCTCTCCCTTGTTTTTATTATTATAAAAAGTATCATCTCAGACCTCACCATTTGTAGGTCAGATGATGTAAAGGCCATTGTTTTCAGGGCCGGATTTAAGTGAAATCAGCCGGGCTACAGCCTCTATACAAAAAAATATAACCGAATTATGACGAGTCTGAACTTTTTTTTTTTGGTCAAACATTCTATTTGTATTTTTGTCACCACAATCTTACGTCGGCTGGCAAGATTGTCGTGATTAAGTGCCAGCTTGTTGCATGCTCATGAGTCATTAATAATAATAATATGTAAATGTAGCTCCGGATTTACGGCAGTGTGACTACCAAAAACCACAAAATCAAGACTGTAGGCTAACACTCTTTAAAACTAAAATATACATTTTAAATATTGTTTTTAAAATGAGATTAAATTAATTTCTTCTAAAATATGGCATCCTTTTGGATATAATTTAAGTACCGGTATTGTTATTCATAATAATCATATAAGTCTTTTTAAAGTTTGTAGAAAAAGTGTATGGGGCTTAACAATATCCTGCCCCGGGGCCTGCACGCAATTTAATCCGGCCCTGTCTGTTTAAAAAGCCAACGCTTAACGATAGTGTCATGTGGCCAGCACAACGACCAACCTCCTTTACCCGCCCCTTTTATGCCAGGTACCCATTAAAGTTGTGTAGACCACAGGCGTCATAATTATCACGAAATTAAAAATACCAGTCTTCAGAAATTCTTGCTGAGAACCCTAGGAAGCCAAGTGCTTCACCACACAGGTACTTACCCCCCCCCCCCCTTGGAGTTTTTAGAGCGGATAAAACAAAATGGAGCTGGGGTTGTAGCTCATAGTGCACCCACCCACGTTCCCCTGTGTCGACCAACTGACATTTATACTGTTACGAAGTGTCCAGTACGGTTGACCCATCGAACAGTTCCTTCTTAGTCTTACAGGTCTTCCCGCGCCACAGACGTCTGCCAGTCTACCATCACAACCGTCTATGAAGTAATCTTCTATGCTTGAGATTTTTTTTCTGGTTGCGCTACATCAGGTGTTCTCAACCTGTGGGTCGCGACTCCCTTGAGAGTCGATTGACGATTTGCCAGGGGTAGCCAAAGACCATTGAAAAAATTGATTGTTATTGTCTATTCTTCTATTGCTGTGTGTGTGCGGGGGGGGGGTGTCGCGGCTAAGTGGGGGATTGTAAAAAGGGGTCGCCGAGCATAAAAGGTTGAGAACCGCTGCGCGACATCGAAGAAGGCGTAAGTCGCGGAGAGTTCATATGGCTGTCTTTCCCGAGCGGGTCCTTCGCGATCAGTGCAGAAGTCGGCTCAGTGCTAAACATCATGATTTAATATAGACCACGGCGACTCCTGCCAATAAGTTAATGGTCTGACCCACTGCTTTTTATTTTTGTAAAAAGAAACTAGATGCCGGCACTCAGTGATGGGTTGCCTTACTTTTAACTATTTATAAATTAATAATAAACGTTAAAATACAAGAAAAGTATTTTTTTTGCCCACATTGAAAAAGGTGCCGGTACGCCGTAGCGGTGCGTACCGTCAAAAAAAAAAAAAAGTAATGGTCATACCATATCGCCCCCTTTCCCAAAATAAACTATTCCAAATCAAATCTTGGCTTTTTGTGATCAAACATAAAACAAATAATCTTTTACCTACAATCACTGACTGGTATATTGTTAATTACCAACACTGATTGATTGCTACACTACTGATTACCTACAATTGTGTAATCATCCTCTTTTTTGAAGTAACGTCTGTATTAGATAAGATATGAAAGATACGAATTATTGATCGGTACATTACCAAGTAGGCTATTTACAATCATTGATTGTAAAGCCATAAATTATGAGCCGATTTTTTTTTTAATCTATTATAAACTTGTTATCTTGTCTCTGATTAGATATTCTAACTCCCCCCCACCCCTAGCGGCGAGACTAAAACTTGACACCCAGACATGACAGGTAGTAAGAGTTGTCTGCGTGGATGTGCAGACGTCTGGTGGCCTAATTCTTTTCCCTACGTGTACTAGCACAAGGTCAAGGTTATTAATGGTTGGAGATGTCGTTGCATACTTGGTGTTGCTTTGCAAGAGACATGGAATCTTTCCAACCCAATAATATTACGATACCGCTACTACAAGAAATTGTAAAAAAATTCAGATTTTTAAATAGATCTATATTTCCCGGTGTTGAAAAACCGAAAACTAAATTTCTAATATGTAGCTTATTGTTATAACAATTAGATCTATAGTCGCTTGCCACTATAAGATTCTAAATAAAGTGGATCTTGTTGCGCAACCTTATATTATCTTACATTTCAATATCTCAATCAAAACTAAAGTGTGCACGACCGATATTGAACTACACAATTTTACATCATACTTGTGTATATAAAACCCACAGCCAACACAGAGAAAGCAGCAAAACATATAACCGGTACTAAACATTGTACATATACTTCGGACAAATAGTTCTGATGATGTCCGACTAGTTATGGGAGATTTCAATCATCTATCGTTAGCTCAACACTTGCCAACATAAAGTCAATATGTCAATTGTCCCACAAGGCACGATAAAACCTTGGACATGTGTTATAGCAACATAAAAATGGCCTACACATCTCGATTGTTATTTCCCCTCGGAGAGTCGGACCACACTTACACCCGTGTACATACCGGTTTTAAAAACAACTAAACCCGAAGTACAGTCCATCCAGTCATGGTCTGACGACGCTGTTTTACAGCCACAAGGTTGTCTGGAGCAAACAGATAGGGATATGTTTGTAAACAACTGCCCAGACAGATGAACTTACCACAACTGTTAATTCGTACATCCAGTTCTGTGAAAAAATAATTATATCAAAGAAGAAAATTAAAACATTCAGTAATAATAGACCCTGGATGACATTAAAATAAACATTCAAGTCTATTTATAAAGCGCTGGTTATGCATGTGTATGTGTTTTTCGTATGTGCATCTATATCGTGCATCTATATTGTTATTGTACAGTAGTTACGCTGAGGGTGTCAATTGTATCAAACTGAATTTCCATTTGATTGGATCAATAAAGTTATCTTACATATTACAAACGTTACTTCAAAAAGGAAAATAATTACGTCATATCACGTGTCAATCTAGTACCAAGCGTCTGCAGTCAACCCCGCAACGTGTCATACAGCCCAAAAGTATCTCCGTGCTTCAACACAGCCATCGCGTGTGTCCATTAGCGCACGAGTTTCTCGTCAAAATAATGCCAACATTGGCAAGACTGCACTGGGTCGGAAATAAGGAAATTAATTCAAAAGATTATAATAGGTTAATGAAGGCCTGCTACCACTGTAAAAAAAAAAATAAATATTATGGCAGATAGAGAAAGCGATTAGAAAACAACAAAAAGAATGGACGTGCCCGTCTTTGGAAGAGATTTTATACAAAGCAAAGGACAGAGAGGGAAGGAGGAAGACGGTTGACCGATCATGAGTGGTGCCCCAACGGGCTAACAAACCAAGGGATAGGTTGAGGTCAATAAAGGCGCCACGACAAATGGTGCAGAGACAGCTGGTTCAATGACACCGAGTTAATTCCAGATCCCCCTGACCTTTAAGGTGGCGCCTCGGTAGAAATGTTAGTGGAAGCAGATAGGCGAACATCGGATAGTGAGCCTCGCTTCTGTCCGTTTTTTTTTTTTGTTTTTGTTATGTGTTTTGTTTATGTTTTTTTTTTACTCTCCATGTTGAGAATGAAAGGTACACCTGACACACACACACACACACCCCAGTCCCAGTCCAAAAAGTCCGACACGCCGTTCCACAAATGGGGCCGTCATCAGATACCCGTGGCGGTACCCGTGGTCTGTGAACGTGTGCAACTGGAGCTCCCACGCCTGTCCGTCAAATATAAAACGTATGTTAACTCTGAAGAAGATTCAATGACAATTATTTGAAAACTATAATTAGTTCACTGGACAAAGAGTTTATCGACAAATGGCTCACGTGACAAATGGCGCGAAAAGCATACCAGGTCAAGACTACAACGAGAGAGAGAGAGAAAGAGAGAGAGAAATAGATAGAGAGAGAGTGGGTCAAAAAGAGGAAAAGGGAGAGAGAGAAAGAGAAAAGAGATAGAGCGAAGGAATGAGATAGAAAGGGGGGAAGAGATAGAGAATAAGAGAGAGATTAAGGCTTAGAGGGAAGAAAGAGAGAGATTGGAGCCCCACCACAAAGAGAATCTTCGACACCTTTAGTCCATCGTACAAATATTCGTGTCCCTTTTGGTACTCGCCCAGGGTCCCGTGCAATGCTGAGACGCCATTGATTAATTGCTCTTGTAGCTATCTTCGTTTGTTTGTTTTTTTTAAATAAAGTTTTGTAGAAACAAAGGGAGGATAGTAGAATCAAAGCATACCGAAAGACGAGAGAGAGAGAGAGAGAGAAACACACAAAGAGAGAGAGAATAGGAGAAAGAAAAATATAGAGATGTTGACATTGTGTTGATGTGTTTGTATATAGAGCTATTCCCCTCGGTAAGCAAGCTCCTATTGTGTGTTATGTGTTATTAAAGAGTTTGATGTACCCAGCATCGAGTGTTAGCGTCGCATATAGAAAATCTAATCGACCACCGGCGAACAATTGTTATGCTTGCCCTGAAGTGGCAAAATATGTAGGTCACAGCTGGGACTGTGTATCCACGAGAAATGTTGCATTCCTCGTTAATATTCGGACTCGAAGACAAGCGTTATTATTTGTATTATTATTTAAGCTAACATGGATGTCTGGCAATTTAGGCACCGGATATTTAGACAACCGGATAATTAGGCACCCCATAATTGGACACTTTTTGACAAGGCTGAAAATTAGGCACCCTTTATTTAGCGACCTTAATTTTGAACATAATTAAACAATTTTAACGGATATTTTATCCTTGGGCTATGGGCTATCGTTGACCTAATAAAAAAAATATAACGATTCTTTCTACTTTTCATGATACAAAAGAAAAGCTGAAACAAAATATAATCATGAGAATGTGTGGCAAAAAAAAAAGACTCCAGATTAAGAGTCATTATATAATATAGACATCACATGATTCAGGGGAGGGGAGGTAGAGTCGATTCTCCGCTCATTGCTTCCCCTCCATCACCAACCCCCATGGTTGTAGGATGAGTTTTTGAAATTGATAATTACGCAATTTGTGTACATGTTTAGTTACCAATGTAAATACGTTAGGATTAAATAATATTATAAAATATTTATTATATATTATGTCGGAGAGTGTTGGTGATAAATATAATCGCCCTCTCCTCATCTACTTTAACCCTTAAGAAGTGCTCATGAAAAGGGAAAGGGGGGGGGGGGTCGTACTTTTGAAACGGGGAGGGGGCGTAAAAATGTTGATGTTGATGATCGGCACATAAACCTTTATTTCTTGTGAGATAGTCGCCTGTGTAATGGAGCCTGATTCATTGGTTATTTTTTTTAAGAACTCAAGGTAATACTCATAGTAAGAACTCTACCACTGAATAAGCGCTGAATAAGTATTCATAAGAGACCAATTTTCTCAAAAAATTGATAAAGAAATTTTTAACACACACTTATACTCACAAAATTAGATCTTCCAAGTAGAATTGTTCATTTTTAATTAAAGAGAGAACTATAGATATTTGTATATAATTACTATTGTATTGATTATAAACTAAATACTTGTATTAGTTTATTAACATAAAAACCGAGACATATTGCCTATTGTTATAGCGATAACAACGATTGGTCTTGTTTAAACCTCCAAGTAACGCGCGTAATGTCCTTTAGCCCCCCCCCCCCCCTTTTCCCACGCACTCCCACTAAAAGGAGAGGATTAGTCGTGGGTAGATGTTGAACATGGCCGTGAAAATTACGTAATGAGTCTCAAGGCTACACACTGGCGGTGTAAGGAAAGTAGATCAGCATATAGTACAAATGGACGTTTGGGGAGTTCAATTTTATAGGCTTTGCAGAGCTTTCAAAAACTTTGGTAGACGAATTTCAGTTTTAACCATCATAATGTTAATAACAGTAATACAAATAATAATATAAAGGAAATGCAGATAGTTAAATTTCATTGGGCAGTGTTGAAAGGGAAACGAGTGTTTTGTTGTTGTTTTAATCATATATATGTGTGTGTGTAAGTGTTTGTTTAATAATGTGTGTATGAAACCTTTTTTGACTTTTTTATTTTTCATTCTAAAGAGCAAAAAAATTGTATGTGGTACTGAACATAAAAGGAATGGGGGAATATCATACCTTCTCGAAAATTGTAGTAAATAGGCCATATATTAAATTTGGTTTATGATAGAGAAGGTGGGGTTAAATTGGAACATCAACAATCTGCTATAAGCAGACTAAGTATCTATTTGCAGCCATATACATTTTATATAAATATTATATTACATAAATGTACATATATATTCAATAATAATTAATTACCACAAATAATATTTGAAGGAGGTAACACACCTATACAATCACACAATAGATCTTCATAAAGGAGCAACCCATTAACAATAGAAAGAAAGAGTGTTGATAAAAGAGATTAAGATTGTTTATAAAATATGAATACTAAGTAAGTGGATCAGTATATTTTAATTCCTATAAGTAACGAACATAAAGCCTTTCTCCCTATTCCCACTCTAATTTTGACATTAGTACAATGCTGTTCCCTGCCCTTAACTCCAGTGTTTAGCCTTGAGACGTCATTTTCACCACCTAGTTCAACATCTACCCGCGACAAATCCTCTCCTTTTAGTGGAAGTGCCTGGAGGGTAGGGGGAGGGCTAAGGAGGTGAAGAAATGAGAGGAGAATCATCATTTTATAATGGTTCTTAATCCGGATTCATTTTTTTCCCACACATTCTCATGATTGTCATTTTTTCCCCGTTTTGTCAGCTTTTCTTTTATATCAAGAAAATTCAGTTAGAGTAGTTATAGTTGCTTTTTTTTTATAGCGTCACCGATAGCCCATGGTCTAAGAATGAAATATACGTTAAAATGTTAAAATTATTTTCAAAGTTAAGGTTGCTAATTAAAGAGTGCCTAATTTTCCGCCTTGTCAAAAAAAGTGCCAAATTATCCGGGTCCCTAAATTTCCTAAATTCTCTATAATGAGAGGGAAAGAGAAAAAAAGAAAGAAAAAAAAGAGAAAGAGAAAGATTGGAGCCCCGCCTCAAAGAGAATCTTTTGTCACCTTCAGCCCATCGTACAAATATTCATGTCCCTAACGACACTCGCCCAGGGCCAGGTCCAATGATGAGACAGCCTCTGATTATTTGTTATTGTAGTAATGCTATTTTCATTTTTTTAAAACAAATTTTTGTAGGAACCAAAGGAGGATACTAGAAACAATTGCATACCAAACGATGAGAGAGAGAGAGAGAGGGAGAGAGAGAGAGAGACAGAGACAGAGAGAGAAACACAAAGAGGCAGTGAACGAAAAATATAGAGATGTTGACATTGTGTTTATGTAAACATAGAGAGTTGAAGCTAGGTGCTGAAACAAATGATACATACATATATTAAACATAAATGAATAACAGCACCAGGGACCAAGTTTTTAAGAGAGAAAGTAGTGAATTAAAATGCTACGAAAATAAGGGCATGCGCCGACCGAGGCTCGAACCTGTGACACTGGATTTGTGTTTATGTGAATGTGTTTGTATACAGAGTTATTCCCCTTGGTAAGAAAGCTCCTATTGTTTGTTATGTGTTAATTAGTTTGATGTACCCAGCGTCGCATACAGAAAATCTTAATCGACCACCGGCGGACAATGGTTATACTTGCCCTAGAAGTGGCAAAATATGTAGGTCACAGATTGGACTGCGTAGCCATGAGAAATATTGCATTCCTCATTAATCTTTGGACTCGAAGACAATCCTTATTATTATTTAAGCTAACATGAGAGGGAAAGAGAAAAAGAGAGAGAGAGAGAGAGAAAAAGAGAGAGATTGGAGCCCCGATGATACTCGCCCAGCGCCCCGTCCAATGTGTTATTGTAGTAATGCTATCCTCATTTTTTTTAAATAAATTTTATTAGAAACCAAAGAAGGATACTAGACTCAAAGCATACCAGACGAGAGAGGCATAGAGAACGAGAGACAGAGAGAAAGAAAGAGAGAAAAAAGATAGACATGTTGACATTTTATTTATGTGTATGTGTTTGTATGTAGTTGTTCCCCTTGGTAAGAAAGTGTGTTGTGTGTAACCTGTGTTTTAGAGAGTGTGTTATGAAAGAGTCTCGTGTATCTAGCGTGCAGTGTTCTTTAGTATTATATTAGGCTAATGAGTGTATCATTATTTTAAGATAACAAGAGAGGGAAAGAGAAAAATAGACATAGAAAGAGAAAGATAAAAAGGGAAAGAGATAAATAGAGAGAAAGAGAGAGATCGGAGCCCCGCCACAAAGAGAATCTTTCGTCCTCTTCAGCTCATCAAACAAATATTCGTACCCCTAAAGACACTCGATCAGGGCCTCATCCAATGCTAAAGTCGTCTCTGAAGACTGGCCACCCTTGAGAAATAAATTACAATTTAAAGATGCTTTACTTATTTTAAAGATTAGAAGTAGTAATACCATCTCACAATAGAACTAGGCCGTCGCAATAGGACGAATTATAAAGATTCAAGAGATGCCGACATGCCAAAATAGAAATGTGTATTCCCAGACCTGGAAATGTGTATTTTGAGGGGCAATTGTGTATTTTTCTAAATATAAAGAAATATACTCAGGAAAGACTAAAATCCTTCAATCTCGTAAGTTACAGTTACATATACAGTAGATCTAGACTCAAGATGTAAGTCGCTAAAATTCGCGGACTTTTCACGGCCGTATGCGAATTATCTTCACTGAATCTAGAGTAAATCTAGACTCTAGATCTAACTCACTAAATTCGCGGACTTAGCGAATTATGTTCATTACATTTTAGTGATTTAGCGTAAATCTAGAACTATCGTATTTCTAGAGTAATCTAGACATTAGATGCATAGAGATCATTGAATTGACTAAAATTTACGGAGTTTTCAGGTTAGGTGCGAATCGTCTTCACTAGATTCACTAGATCTAACGTAGATCTAAATCTAGATACTATTTCTAGCTAGATGATTTACGGACTTTCCACGCGAAGTCACTCTTACAGTTAGAATAAGAAGATTTTAGGTGAGGGCTGAGGGAGAGCCCAGAAAGGGTGTTGTCCACACATTAGGCTGGTAATTGCTCTATTTATAGACAATAGTCACTACAGACTAGATATATCGCGCCTTCAGTAGTAACAAAGAAAGGAAACAACAATTTCTACGCTGCTAGGTGAAATGCTTGCTTGAGTCAAGGTCATCTTCAATCATGAGGTCGCGATTCACAAGTGGGTGAAAGGCGGTGTAAACGCGTCACTGGTCAGCTCATTGCGGTAGTTTCGTATTCCCCCCTGAGTCACGTGGTTGTGTGTATACAACGCTCACCTTGCTTAGTTTTAGTAAGTTTGTAGTGGGAATCTGAAGCGTTTCAAGTCAATATTTAGTGGTTTCAATTTACTCATTAGCGCTAAACTATAATTTGTTAATAATAGAAGAATCTAGAGATACATTTTTTTAAATAGTTTCAACTAAAACAAATAGTTAAACCTTTGATAGAAGATACCGAAGCGTTGGCCTATAATCTGCCATACTGAGATCAAGATTTCTTGGATCTACAATGAATGACTACACTTACAGTTCTTAGCGTTCGGGTAACCAGTCTTAGAAAAAAAAAGTAACACTTTCATCCTCCCCCCCCCTTTCCCTTCCTCTCTGCCCAAAAGTAAAGCAGACCAGTGTGTATTGGTCAGATAGCTCTAGGGCTAGTGTGTAGTCGATATGTCGACTAGTTGTTATAAAGATAAAAAGACTGCCATGTGTTTTCCTTGTGCGTAATAGGCTTGAGTTGTTTAGCGAACAAATAACACATCTGATAGTCAAGGATAAATCTAGATCTAGACTACTCTAAAAGTTACACAGGCCAAATGTGTCTTACCCCGCCCTTTCATTGTTAAATTTGGTTTCTAAGTAATAAAATAGATCTAGATCTACTCTAAAAGTTACACAGGCCAAATGTATCTTACCCCGCCCTTTCATTGTTAAATTTGGTTTCTACATAATAAAATAGATCTAGATCTATTTCGTCGACGCATCTTTGAAACTGTAATGTAACATTTTGTGAATTTCTTAAAAATGATAGAACTTTTAATAACATAATAATACATCATGTATCCAACACAAAAAAATAATTCTTAATGTTATCGATGTGCAATAATGTATTAACGATTAGCGGAATATGAAATACATAACGTTAAAAATAGCTGAAGTTAATGAAAATAACAATGTTTCAACTAATATGCATATTATCCCATATATATAGGCCTCTGTGTGTGTGTCTTGTGTAGTTAATACCAAGCCTTTTTTTAATCTTACAAGAACGTTTGTAAAAACATCTGTATGTGAATGTAGATCTATCATCGGCAAAGTGTTGACGCTTGTCATGACTATAAAGGAAATATCATTGATAATTTAAACCTATCCTTGAACAGTTCTTGGTCCTTTATGAAAACATTCGTATAATTATTTGAACATCCAGGGAGTTCGTTGATGTACTCTGTATATTTTAAAATGTTTGTAAATGTAAAATTTCGTAAAAATAGAGGAGCAACAGCAATGGACATATAGGAAGACAAGGCCGTTCTCCTCTTTGTTGTCCAACAATCAAGTGACTTTGGTTAAGTAGGTCAGAAATACGGAACTACACAGCCAGCCCGTAACGTCATGCGATCAGAATGCCTAGTTAGGCTGTTCATTCAAGCGAAGCAAAACATTGCATTGACCGGAAGTTAATTTTTGTGATAACTTTTTTTTCTCACGTAGGCCTAGACTCTTGAGACACGGAAAAAGTTTGACCTAGATCTAGATCTAGACCTACTTTGAGTGGAAGCAGACGTTGTTATTGGTGTTTTGTACAAATATTTCTTGTTCAATCATCTACTTTTTTGGATAATTTAATGTGATTCAACTACTGGATATTCCTTACAACTTGGATTATTGAAATAGCACGGATTATTGGAGCAGATTGGATTATTTATTACGCAAAGGTAGGACTCTTTTTTTAGAATAAAAAATAGAAGAAAAAACTAACATTGAACCTCGTAAATTTAAAATTCATTTGCACGACTATCTTTAGATTCTAGATCTATTGTCTTAATGTAGAGTAGGCAAGACACATAGAGTCCGCTAGCTTCTAGATCTAAATGATTTGTCTATAACATTAAGTATGATTAAGTATTGATGAAATCTTACAAATGATGAAGAAATTATATAGATCTACTGACTAATTACAGACTCTAGATCTATCTATAGGTTCTAGATGTAGATTTATTGTATATAGATCTATTTAGATATATCTAGATAAAATAATAGATATAGAAGATCTTTTTAGCATTTTCCAGTTTTCGTTTGATGCTCAATGAAATATAGATTATAGATCTAATTAATGATCTAGATCTATATATATATATATATTTAGTCTATCTACTAGAATCTAGATCTTCTTCATTCTCTAGATCTAATTTATAGCTAAAATGCCGATTTTTTTCTTCTATTTTTTTAAATATAATCAAATGCATCTTACCCGTCCCTAGAACTTTTAATTATTTAAATTACTAATTATTATACGCACGCACTTAAAACACACATCAGGGTCGGCCTTTGGCATAGGCAAACAAGACAGCCGCCAAGGCCTAGGGGGCTTCGCACAGGACTTAAAACATTTTTTAAAAAGAAAAATAGCAAAACTTGTGCCCAATGTTATTGTTGGTGTAGGCCTACACTAGCCTGACTAGGTTTTACATAAATTGCTTAATTTTCTTTTTCGCTGTTTATTTTTTATTTTTCGATTTGATATGGGGATACCAAATTCACTTTGAATAGGGCCTGCAATTATCTAAGGCCGGCCCTGGACACACACGTACACACATAATGCACGCACGCACATACACGCACGCACTATGATGCTTAATCTCCTTAATCGTGCTGCAATTGACGTCTGCCACTGTAAGGTTGGAAAGAGCAGTCCAATTAGCCGTAAGGTAAGTGAAACTCTCAGGCATTCACAACAGTTTTTGCTGCATCAAAAGTTTCAAGCAATGACTGCACATACAACACCACAATATAGAAGTTCACTTTTAATGCCCATGTATCTCTAATAACCTTACCCCGATTTTTATGTTCTCTTCTGCATGTTTCTTTTTTTTTTCCTTTTGTTCTCTTTTTTGTTTGTGTTCAAATTCTCACGTTTTCACTTTAGTTTTATTATATTATTGTGTTACATTATTAGTTTGAATGTTACATTTCATTTCGTCAACGTCTCTTCAATCCTTTTACGTAGAAATAAGTTAAAACTTTTATATTTTTCTGAATAATAATACCCAATCCCCAATCATAACATATAATTTAATTTTTATATTTAGATCTAGCAATTGAACATTAAAAATAAGAGTACTCTCGTGTCATAATTATTATTTTTACAATTTTTGGATACATAATATAGAAAGATCTAGGTAATGAACATAGATGATTAAAATCAACAGACAATGAACTATTTCCAGCTAGCATTTTTGAAACATTATCTCAATGGAAACTAACAGAAAATGGCTTTGTTTCAAATATAAGCTTGAATATATAGTTATAGGATTAACCCTAGCCCTATATGATTAATAGTCCATATATATATGAATCGATCAATCATAGATAAGAATTAGTTTCCGGTTTCCAGTCTAGATATAATATATAAGTCTATGATTAGGTCTTTAGCAACTCTTTTATTTAAATTTTGATTTTAGCAACTCGTACTATTTAGATTATAACTTAACTCTTTATTTAGATTATAGATAATTAAAATTATGGCTTTAGCAACTCCTTTTAGCTTAGGTTTTGGCCTAAGCAATGTCTGTCTCATTAATGCTTTAAAATGTATTTCTATAATCACACGTGCATTTCATCTGACCAACACATTATTTGTCGATTTCTATCAGTTAAAAGTTGCAAGTAATTTTGATAGGAAATGTCACCTAACTTTAATAAAACATATTCCAAGAAGTGTTTTCTATGGACGTATGTTTAAGAAAGGCAAAAAGAGCTGCTATATAAATTTGCTTATAAATATTTTTAAATTTAAAAAATTCAATCATAGTGTTAATGTTAAAATAAAATTTTGACGTGATAACTGTTTACATTTATAGTATAAATTTAGTGGCGTACGTGAAGGTCCTGGCCTAAGTGTGATGAGTTGACATGCTATCACATTGTGGTGTACTTTGTCTCGACCTAAGTGCTATTACTGCACACAATGTCATTATAGACTTGTGATGTTCGCATAGGTGGTTCTGATCTAAGTGTTATGAATTGACGCAATGTCATATTGTGTGGGCCAGCGATTTCCAGCATAGGGGCCGGGGGCCTTTTCCGGCCCACTTTGCCATTCTATCCAACCCAATGAAACATTGACCCACAGTGAATGAGTCTGCTGAAGCTCGCTAACCTTGGATTCGACTTCTACTTTTTTATTTTTTGGAGGGGGGGGGGGATTGATCCATGAGTCGGTAATTATTTTTTTTTTACCCACGTTCTAAAAATGTTTGGACATAACTGGTGTTCACTACAAAAGGGTCCCTGCTGTGATCCTTCCTATAATATTTTAAAATATTGGTAAGAATAATTATCGGTATCGCCGCCTGTAAAACATAAATGGAAATCATGGGAATGGCACCCACTCAAATCCAAAAATTTACAAGTCTGGCAACTATATCCGGCTAATAATAGGTGGTTTTGTTCCTGGATTTATTCCTTCCTATTATATGCTTAAATTTGGTAAGACTCCTCAGTGTCTAGTCTTTGATACAAAAATGGATTGTAAGCAGCTTGTATGCAAGAATAAAATTTGAAACTACTTAGTCTTATAATAATAATAATAACTGTTCTCACGCTGTCCTTGTTCCTATACTACTTATATTTATGTCCCCTTAATTTGAAGGCGGCAAATTTGACACGCATTATCTCAATCTCGACACGCCTGCTGCACACAGAATCAGAGACGTGCAGACGGAACTCATGAACTGACACGTCTGACCCAGCGGGTCATTCTCCTCTCACCCACTGACCCCATTTCAAACAGACCACAATTGTACTCTACATTACAGCGGGAATAAAATGCTATCATAATAATTGCAGTGTGGTGTGGACTATATCAACCCACATTTTGTAGTTACGACGTTGTCACTTGATGCCACTTACAGTGGTGGGAAGGAGGGTCCATCTCAGCTTCAAGCTCTGTTTTTTTTTGGTTCATTTTTTTCTTCTTCAAACAGCATTAGACTGTTAACCAAAGTTAAATTGTCTTTTGTTTTGTTTAAAACAATGTTTCTTTTCTTGAGGTATATTTTGAATTTTTTAAAATAAAGTGACAATGGACTTTGTAGCCATCTTCGTGTTAATTGGAAAATGGCAGAGGTTCCCTGTGTACGCGGCCTCCGACCGAAACTCTAGTCCGCGAGTCCGCAGCGACACTGTCACTGGAAATGACAGCGTCAAAATTGACACAAGACCCTCAGCCAGACAGAACACTTGGTTCAATCAGGCCGGTGAGAGGGAGCTCTTGCTCGCTTTTGCTGGCCTAGAGTTTCAAGAACCTATGGTTCAGCTCTACTCAAAATATTGGCGTAGGCCTATATGCTGATTTTTCAAAAGGCGACATTCAAACAGGAAATGCGAATGGACCTCATTCACCAATCGTAAACAAACAACATATAGCCACGTGATTCTCTATCTCTTCTATGCAAAATACGTAATCCATAAAGGCTGTCACGTGATGTGTTTTATCAATATTATTACGTGGCTAAATGTTGTTTGTTTACGATTGGTGAATGAAGTCCATTGTGTTCATCTTCAACCGCGAAAGAGGAGCTGTATATATCAAACCAGATTTTATTTTATATAAATAATAAGAGAAAATAGAAAATAAACTAGCATCTTCTCTTATTATGTGTTATTTAGTACAATAAGTTATCAATAGGTGGACGTCATAGTGAAGGCAGTGGTCACATCTTCGCGAACGATAATATTTCTGATATATGCAATATATGTCTAGTCTGTTAGTGCTGTATGCGGTCTGGACTGTTGTTCGGTCGTCTTGGTGGGCCCTTTTTATTCATTAAATTGTTGAAGTTATCAGCTGGAGTTATTGAATCTATCTCTTAACTGTTCTGTTGATTGTGTCTAGTTCTAACTCGCATAAAACATCTACATTTATCCACACATCAACAGGAATGGCGACTCTTCTCTGACTACAGGCTAGGTCGTCATCTTCGTAGTTTGCTAGATCTAGATCTACATCTGGATCAGTGGCGTAGCATCCATGGCGCGAAGGGGTTCAATGAACCCGGGCCCACGACCATTTAGGGGCCCATACCCGATGGTGTAACAACCATGGGCCAGGGTCGGATTTACATCTATGCAACATAAGCTTTAGCTTAGGGCCTCCAAGAAATATTTAGCAGTTACATACAATATTTAGACTTATATGGGGCCCCATATCTCAAATAGGTTAAGGCTTTTTCAGCTCTAAATACGGCACTGCATGGCGCGTAGGGGTTTCATATCACTTGGTCCCATGACTAATGACCAACTGTGGCCTGTCCTACACTGTAATTTTGTAACAAATGGTTCAAAATTTAAAAGTTTCCTTAAAATATCCTAAACGTCATATCAAATATCATATTAACTTCTAAACATTAACCCGTGTTTTCACCTACAGTCATTGTAAGGAACTGCCTTCATCAGGTTTATTGTAGGTGACGGTGCGTTGGTGTGACAATTGGGTCCCAAACTCCCATTATTTCTTTTTTGTTCCTCTATGTTAATTAAACCGTTGATAGTTTTACCTTTTTTTTGGTGCTTTTTTTTAAAAGTAAGCATCCTTTTTGTTTTCATTTTTCTATTATCAGAAATCTATATATAGGCCTAGACTTAAAATTAGATATTAAACATACAAAAGAGACATCATATTCTGTTACTTACGAAAACGTTAAAGCTGTTGACATTTTAGCTAATTACTATGACTGAATTAGGGAGAAGGCTTATAACAAAACTTTTTTTTAGATAGAGCGATAATTACATTTATCATGGAACAGTGTCTTGAATGGCTGCCTTGTCGTCTAGTATGTGCACTGGACAGTCGTTCGGATGGTCTCGGTTTTATATCTTGACACAGCATCAATGTTGTTAGTTTTTTTGAACCGTATCGTCAAAAAAAGGATAGGCCTAATAATGACTTAACTTCAGCAACAAGCTTGCCAAACATACAGACAACATGAAAGACTGAGAACGGTGGATGATGCAAACAAAGAACACATTGAAGAAGTTGATAATTACTGGCTGAAAGTAATTAATCGCATAGTGAATGTTAGTTTTAACTTAAGCATGCAACAACCTTTCATTTAGTGGTCATCGCGAATAGTGTCGTTTTTGGTGACACAAGTAACAACGACAATATCTTAGCAATAAATAAATTCTTAAGAAATCAAAAACATAAGCCTTTACCTCGACTCACAGATTCAAAGATATAATAGACCTGTTGGGCAATGCAATTAAAAAAAAATACTAAAGGAGATCCAATTTGATATCATGATTACAGCCCTCAAAGAGAATTACAAATTTATTAAAATTGCATTTTCTGAAAATGTTTTGTGAACTCCAATGACGAACTACCCAAAGAAATTGTAATAAGAGAGTCATTTTTAGGTTTTCATATTTGTCCGAACCAGAAGTCTTCAGGTTTGACTGAACAAATACTCTAAATTAATAAAATATCACCACCTTTCTTTAAATTACTTACGATGCCAAGGCCATGATGGTTTTCCAATATGAGTGGACAGTACAATAGCCATCAGTTATTTTTTCAACAAAAGCACCCACGGGCGCATTATGCTCAGTGTGCTAACTAGTACTTAACCATGATCTTAAATGATCTTTTCATTTGGAGGGTGGGGGTCCATCAACATATTCTTGAACCCGGGCCCACGAGTACCTTGCTACGCCACTGATCTGGATAAGTACACTACTGGAGGATTACTGTAGGATTACTGGATTAACATTTGTTTATTCATTGTGTCTACTTGATCTGGTCTACCTTTGTGCTCGTGATTTAGAGTGTTATGGTCATCTGATCATAGGCCTGCGCAAACCAAAGACAAGAGTGTGTAAGGCAGTGCAGTTCAAGACAGGACACGGAGGAGACCGGGATTGTGAGTCGACCATGAAGTCGGTCCTGGCGGAGTCCTCAAGTGTTATGTACGAGTCCAGGAAGAGATAGAGGCAGTATAGTTTAGTACGGTGATGTACAGTGCACCATTAGTAGTTGTTGATTGTGTTGCCAATTATCTAGTATTGGCTGTTATCTATTTATTTGACAATTATTAAAGTACCAGATTATTTGGAGCTCTTGTTGTCAGGTTCTTGTGTTGATGTGTTGTGTGTTTAGTAGTGTTTTACAGAACGCCTGATTAGGAGAGAGAGAGAAGAACGTAACAATATTTACAAGCTGACCGTTAGAGTCACCTTGTTGTGTTATTGACTGTTGCAGTGTTGCTGAGCTTGGAATCTACTAGATCTACACACGAGTGATGGTATGCCCTACTACCACACTGCGTGATCGTCTATTCAACCTGTGAGGTTGCTTATTTTATTCTTTGAAGAGAGAGTTGGACTTAGTCATTTTTTTTTATCTCTCTTGAAACAGCACCACCAGCTTGTCTTAGTATTGACATTTGTCACTTTGTTCCTGACCTGAAGACAGAAGCCAGCACCAACAGATCAACATATCAGCGCAAGTAGAACCGGAACCGTGGAACTTAACCAGGGGCCTTTTTTTGGAAAACCTTACCATATCACTATTTAAGTCTTAAGAGGATAAAAAGAGGTTCATTCTTATGTGCATTGACCATTTTTTTTACTCTGAGCTTCAACTCTTACTGGAAGCAATCATTGATGTAGCAGATAAATATGGAGAAATCCAACCGAAAAATTCTATAGTTCAACATCCAACAAAGTATTGTAGATGTTAGTTTCAAAATATTCGCGTATGACTATATGATGATTTTTCAAAAGGCGACATTCAAACAGAAATACCATGACTGAGAACGGATCTAAAGACAACAAAAGTTATTCTTAAAGAAAATAAAAGTAGACATTTGCATGTTTCATATGCCACTAAGGCTTTCAAGAATATCTTTAAATCATTTAGCAAAGCCTCCCACCGTTTCTTACCATCTGCTTATCTATGGCGTCATGTGAAAAACGATTTTTAAAATTAAAATTAAGAACTTTTTGAGACAAAGGAACAAACGACACTTTCACAAAGCGGAATTTTATTAAAAATGAGATCGTTACAGACATAAACTTGAAGTTAGCGATACGTTTCCAAGTTTGAAATCCAGAAAAAAAAGTGACATTTACTTATGTTTTCGATTCCAAAGATTAAGGATGCGTGCATAATTTCACATGACTACGCAAACCCAGTGATTTGTAGATAACTTGTAATAAACAGCTGAATTTTAAAGGTTTAATATACACTCATTTCTATAGCTGTTGACAAATCAAATAACGTAGGTAATTATTGTTATAACCATATTGGCGGCGCGAAAGGGTTAACTGTAGGTTCAGCTGACACACGTGAACTCAGGCGATGGAGAAGGGACAGTACTACGGTTACACGCAAATATGATCAATGTTATGGTCAAGTGATCCAAAGCCTGCGTGGACTAGAGCGTGACCTCCGTGACCCCGAAGGCGCCGACTAGAGGCACAGTGTATAAGAAGGCGGCGGTTCAAGAGAGGACACGAAGGAGACCTGGACTGTTAGTCTGGCTATGAAGTCGGTCCTGGTTGAGTCCTCAAGTGTTATGTACGAGATAGAGACAGTAGAGTTTTGTACGTTGATGTACAGAGTGGCATTTTAGTTGTTGATGTGTTTGTTGCCAATTGTCTAGTATTGGCTGTTATCTACTTATTTACTCATTATTAAAGTACCAGATTAACCAGAGCTCTTGTTGTCAAGTTCTTGATGCGTTAGATGTGCTGTGTTGTGTTTAGCAGTGTTTACAGAAGGCCCGATTAGGAGAGAGAACGTAACATTATAAACTATATGTATTACCGCGCAACAAACAAACGAAAGAAAAGGACTTTTTAAAGGAGGCGGGGGTGACACCCACCATAGTGACGCCACTGATATTTACCATTATATTTAGTTAACACCTAGTGTTGTGAACTCCTGACATGGCTTTGACATGGACATATAACCTTTTTCTTCCAGGGATTAAGAAAGAAATATAAATTTAATAAAAAGCAATCAGAATATCTGTGATTATAGACAATGCATCAAATGTTAAACTATTAAATATACAGAAACTGCCTTGTACAGTACTTAAACTATATGATTAGACTTCAAAACTCATGCCTCTGATTACAATAACGATCTCCCAAGGGTCGTAACTGTACTTACAGACCAATGAAATCATAACATAGAAATCTTTATATCTTACAACCAAGATTCTATCAAATGCTATATGTAATACTGTATACAAATACAATCATCACACCTAGAATATGATAAACTTTTTTTTTCTGCCTTGGAGGAAAAGTCCTTGCCAGCTATCTTTCGATTTGACATATGTGAGAGTTTCTTTGAACAAGTTTGAAGAGTGCAGTCATCTTGGTACATGTATTTGCGGAGTTGCGGTCAGTGTTAGCGCTCGATAAAATAGCAGGTTAACGTCCACCAGTTGACGATAGAAGAAACTTAAGAAAGTTCTTCACTTGCCATTGTCTTGAGTCAAAATGTTGATTTGTATCGACGGAGCTCTGGCAGCAGCAAGAAACAAAATACGAGCAGAAGCATCATGAATGAACTGCGTTTACTGGGTATTTTGGTGATAAAACTGCAGATATCTTTGGCACTGAATAGATGTGTTTGAGCATTGGTTTTGTTAATGACGATTGTATTCGAGAAGAATTCATTTCTTTTGTCACTATTGTTAAGAGGGACGCACTGCCTGTGTCTAACGTCATTGTCAGCCAATACATTGTGTACATTTTACACATGAACAAACTTCTCGGCCAAGGCTACGATGGCTGCCCCGTGATGGCTAGCATTTAGTAGGGGAAGGTGGGGTGAAATGTCACAGTTTTCAGATTTTGATGTTTTAAACATATTTAGAATTCATTGATTCTCACCAAACTTAACATGCTGTAACTTAAACATTCAGACAACAATTAGAGTAAATGAAATAAACTTTATCTCTTTATTTATCAAAGTTATACAACAAAAAAGTGGCTGGGTTGAGGTTGTGACAATTTGCCCCACACTGGGGTAAGTTGACACAGGCATGGGGTAAAATGTCACACATTTAAAAAATCACCATATCTTGCTATGTCTAAAAGAAATAGCATTATTAAGTCAAGACTTTGTTCTTGTAGTAGTTTCCTTGACTGGACGTCGTGAAAGAATGATATATATGTGAAGGTTCTGAAAAGTTTTGGACCTAACAAGAAAAGCTGTAGGTTTTTCTTCAAAATAATGTTTATTTTTTTCTATATAATATTTGTAAAATATCTGTTCACTTCTTTCAGCAATGTACCCACTTCCAACCTATCTAAATAGTAGGACTATGTAACTTCTTTCCTAAAATAAATGTTGCGCTAGGAGAACATCTTTTCTGTATGTTGATGCTGGCATAACCTTTGTAAACAGCATTATTTAAAGAGAAAGTCGCTTAATACTATTTAGGTATCTATTTAGGTATCACCATAAAAAGGAATCAATAAAACAAATAATTATTAATAAACAAATATTAATATTAAAATTTGTTTTCAAAATGCTTAATCTTCATTGGGGCAAGTTGTCACAACTGTGACAAATTACCCCATTGTCACTTGCCCCATAACAATTTTCAGAACATTTATTTTAATAACATTTTATTGGGTCGAGCTTTAAGAAAAAAACTAATTTCAATGTGTAACTAATACACAGAGATATGAAACAGTGTAATGTTAGACAATCATCTCAAAATTATAAGTATTTTTCAACAAGATTACACAAAAATAAAATTCCACTTTCCGAACAGTCAAAAACAATGAATCGTGATAATTTTAAAATGCGAGAAGGTATCGACTTCATTTTATAACTATTTGTAAATGTTTCCGTAAACATCTCAGCTGTAGTTTCACATTTTTGATAGCGCATCACATTATATCGATATAGTGTTTGTGACAACTTACCCTTGTGACATTTCACCCCACCTTCCCCTACTATGTTCAGACAAGGATTGGTGAAAAATATATAAAAAGCAGCCTTTGTCCGTTGCGCGTCTCACATTCTTAACTTTGTTATTAATGACCTGAATGACGTTTCAGATATACGTATGCTGTCAGTGTCATGAAGAAGATTATCTATTTCTTCCGTAACAGTTCCAAGCGAGAGCGTTTGTGCTAAATTTACCTCTTTTGTGTGAGACACGATGGACTGAGAAATACGAATTCATTCGCAATTTAAGTCAAAACTTTTGTGTCGCGTGTCTCAAAATAACGGCTGTAAGTGAAACCAGACAAACTGCATATGTGTAATCAATGCCTATTTCTCGTGTGTTTCTGATTTTTCTTTTAATTGTCCTCAATTATTCATCTGTTCTTTAATCAGTATCCCTGATGTTGCATTCTGTCCAACTTAGCAAAGTTCAACAACACATCAGCAGTCACATTGATGACATTATCAAAAATCAACTTGACCATGCTGAGGTACACTTAAGGGATGGCATCTTGAGGAAGGCGAGACTGCTGTCAGATACACTTGGTATTGGATTGGTGCAGCCGAGAAGTTGCAGTCGACAGACAGACCGAGCGAAAACCACATGTTCGGATTTAGAGAGTTATTACAGAACACAGCTTTACACTCCGTATCTTGATTCGTTAGTTTCTTCATTAACGTCTCGCTTTTCAAGTAATAATAATGCTCAGTTCAACTTGTTTTGTCTACATCAGGGGTGGGCAAATTACGGACCGCGGGCCACATGCGGCCCGCCGGAGTGTTTTATGCGGCCTGCGGACACCTACAGATATATAAGGTGTGCCCACAGTATATACATGTAAAAATGATATATAAGGATATATAAGGTGTGCCCACAGTATATACATGTAAAAATGCAAATATATTAAAAATAATTCTAAATATATGTATAAATTATTGAAACTGTCGCATTATAAAAAGTTTCAAGTAGACGAAGCTTAAGCTAATTGACTATACTTCAATACACTCAGACTTCCTTCAGTCTAAGACACAATCTCAGGCCAGTATTTATTCAATGCTATGAAGAACTGTGTTGAGTGTTGAGTGTTGGGTATGCTTAGAACAAGATGGCAAATGTAACAACTGATGGATCTCGATCTAAGAAAAAGAGTTTGTTTGTTTGTTGTTTTAAAGAATATCCCAACCATAAACTCTTAACAGGAAAGTTTGCACAAACCTGCATAAAATATCATATTGTTGTCTCATAAACCATTGTGATCTCGTCAGTTCCAACACGTACTCAGAGATTTAGAAACAAAATATTCCGATGTATCCGTTGGCTTAGCATGGGCAAGGCAATGAGAAGAATATAAAACCTCAAGGAAGAAATATTTATGTTCCTTGAAGGACATTGACTGTGACTTTATTTCTAATGAAGAGTGGAAGACAGATTTCATGTTTTACGTGGCAGCTATAGCAATGAGTTGTTTGCATTTGCTATGTAAGTGCATGTTAAATCTTTTCAAACAAGACCTTCGAATTTCTCCAGGCAAGTAAAAGAAAAAAGATTTTGTCATTTTCCTCTATTGAAAGGTGAAACTATTTCTAGTGAAATGGTTAAAAGTACAAAACTTATTTTAAATTCCTTAATTATAAAATTTTTAATAGCAAATTTTAAGACGCCAAGAACCAGTTTTCAATACCATCAGCTCACCATTTAGCGCAGATACTGATTCAGTTCCAAAGAACATAATTCCATGCAAATTATGACCTGAAAGAGAAGGTCCAGTCAGTTCTTCCACGCGAGTTTAATGGGTGCCAGTAGCATACATTTGTGAACAAATTTTATTTTTTTTAGGAGATTTAACAAGTGTAATCAAAGGTTGATGTTGACTGACTATAATTTGATAGCAGTCACAAGAATGACAACTAGTACCACAGTTCCGGAACATTACGAACGAGTGTAAACAGTTAAATACTTCACATTAAGTACAACTGTACATTTGGGGTTTAAAGGTTGTGTTGTAGTCTTTGAGAATCGTTGATGAAAAAGTTCTTCAAAAGAAAATAGGTAGCCGAACATATTGACCTGATTCAATGGAAAGTCTCTCTCCTCTTTTTTACATTGCGATGGCTGTGTGTCGATCAGCGAAAACATTTTTGCTTTTTTAGAAGAGTGGCTTAAACCGTTCGGCTACCTACTATTTTTGAGTTCAAAACTCGAGCTGTGTTTGCTGAGCGTCTAAAGGGAGCTTAAAAACTCTCTCCCATAATCCCCTCTCCCCCCCCCCCCCCCACACACACATACAAAAGAAGTTGGACAAGAGAGTACTGAGCATGTTATAAGTATGAACGCTGCGCTATATAAAAATATGTCAGATTCACTTATCTTGAGGAACTCTTTGAGTAAAATAATATTAGGAACAAAAAACAACAACAACGTAAACACGGTTGGTCGATGTGCCGGCCACATGACATCCCCGTTAACTGCGGCCTCAGAAACAGATGACCTTTACATCATCTGTCTCATAGATAGCCAGGTCTGAAAGAGAAACTTTTACTTTCACGAAAAAGTAATCTTTCTGTTCTGAAAATTATTTCAAATTACAGGTAAAGTGGTCGAACAATAGAACATCGTTCAAATCAATAGTCTATTTATTATCTGCATGATCTGTCCTTTGTGTTCCTTATAGAACATAGGGCCTGAGTAAAAACACTGCATTTTCCACAGTCTCTCGTTAGTCTTACCAACTCTTTCCTGTCTTCTCAAGGTTCCTCTAGTACAGCGATGCCCATCTTAATTCGGCCTGCGGGTCATTTTAATTTCCTACACTATTGTCGCGGGTCACATCAAAGAAAATAAATAAACGAAATGAAATGAACCTGAAACTATTTGGATTGGAGACTTACATTCATGATTTGGATAGTGGAAGTTAATGATTTTTTTTTTACGGAAAATTTCTCTACTTAAAATGTAAGCAAAATTGTAGCTAGCTTTATTACTGACTCATTTTCTTGTTTCTTTTTGGTAAATATTCTACAAAATCTTTCAATCTCTAGGCTTAGTTTAAAAATCTTTTATTTGCCGTTCAAATCAAGAATGACAGTCATATTTGTTTCACAATACCGTTTATCTGTTGTTGTTTTTGTAAGCATCCAAAATTTCTTTATAAAACAAATTTGTTGGCTTATTATCATGTTCCACAAACAATTAAAGATCCATTTTCCTGGTAGACTCTTCATTCAGAGTCCCAGTCATTAACGACCAAATTTTAACGGCCATGGTACCAATCCATCAGAGAAATAGTGAGGACCCTAGCGTAAGCAAAGATACATTTTTTTCAACCTCTTTTTTCATAAAGGGAGGATTTTCTACACTTTGTGCCGACGTTTCGCCGGGCCTGATAGAACCACATCGTGGGCCGGATCTGGCCCGCGAGCCGCATTTTGGGCATCACTTCAATAGTACACTGTGTCGCCATGTTTTTTTGTTTTTTTGTCTTCCTCTGCGTCTTATTCTCAGGGAATTGTAATTTAACACCTGTCTAGCTCTGTTGTTGACATCTTTTCTTAGAGTGTGATGGTGGTGACTTGTAGCACCAAACTGCTGGTTGACAATTTTAACTTGTAAAACTTGAATATAACTTCTTTATGAGCAAAACTAAATATAACTTTATTAAAATATAGACACACACACACACACACACACACACACACACACACACACACACACACACTCACTCACTCACTCACTCACTCACTCACTCACTCACTCACTCACTCACTCACTCACTCACTCACTCACTCACTCACTCACTCACTCACTCCATAACACCCCAATATAACGCATGTCTTATTCTGTTGTTGGCAACTTTTCTTAGGGTGTGACCAATCCATCTCAATTTCTTTTTAAGATCTTCGCCTATATTCTCCGTTCACTTGTTCCATTCATCTTGATTAATGGTCTTAATCAATTCAGGAACATCAAGTACACCCTTTTATAGTCTTAAGATATATTATTATTGAGATCTACTTCTTTATGAGCAAAACTAAATATAACTTTATTAAAATATAGACACACACACACACACACACACACACACACACACTCACTCACTCACTCACTCACTCACTCACTCACTCACTCACTCCATAACACCCCAATATAACGCATGTCTTATTCTGTTGTTGGCAACTTTTCTTAGGGTGTGACCAATCCATCTCAATTTCTTTTTAAGATCTTCGCCTATATTCTCCGTTCACTTGTTCCATTCATCTTGATTAATGGTCTTAATCAATTCAGGAACATCAAGTACACCCTTTTATAGTCTTAAGATATATTATTATTGAGATCTATTAAGTCTAAATCAACAGCTAGGCCTATATAGATCTAAAAGCATTAGGGTAACCAACTCTAGAAAAAAAAATCTTAATCCACACCCTCTCTGACCATAAAGTAAATAGACCGTGTCCAACTGATTTTAACTACCTGGTCAGCTAGACATACACATGACCACATGTAGGCCTAGTGTACTGTACGTGTGTAGTCGATAATACTGTAAGACTACCCTGCATTAAGTCTTATGCAATAGTATTTGCTTAATGTGGAGAGGTCAGACAAGAAAATAACACACTGGCGTGGCTAGTCAAGCATGTTCGCAGATATATTTGTACGCTAAAAATGCTACCATTCCATCAGATCTTTTCTAACCTACAGACCTGCCTACCGTTACGCAAAATGCGTATTCGTTACGCAAAATCTCCCAAAAATGACCGTCAGTACGCAAATACGCATTGAACCCGTCGCGTTACGCTTTTCGTATCCTTTTTTCCCCCCTCTCTTGACTAGCTTACGAAGGTCACGCTAAGCCGTTTTGTTTTGTTGGCCGGGGGGGGGGGGAACAGAAAAGGTGGGGGAACACATTGTGTCCAGATCTATACGTTGATTGGTTCTTAAAAGCAATTAGATTTAGTCTAGAAATGAAGAACGCGAGAGTGAGGGAGTGGCGGGTTGGTACCAGGTTGGTACCGTCAGTTAGCTGATACACCAACGTGACTTTTTTTTTTTGTAAGTTCATTAGTAGAAATTAATTATGTTGAATCCCTGATTCCCGTATTCATTTGTATAGAAAAAAATATCGAAGTGCTATCGATTCAAAACACATTGAGTGACATTGTAGATATCTAGTCTAGATCTAGATCTAGATGTAAACAAATAAATAAATATAAATAAATAATAAGATAACAAACAAAAAAAAAAAAACTATCACCAATGTTTTGCAAAGGCGTAGATGAATGTAAAAAAAACTTGTCAATGAACATTTTCTCCTTTTATAACTGATGGTTCCCCTGTCCGATAAAGTTGTATGACTTCTAGAGCCGCCCGTCTGTCTACCACTCCACTAGGTTTTAACTAGAGCTGAATGGGGAGATATAAAAGGAGAGGGGAGGTAGAGGTAGAGGAAGGCCCTAAACAGTGCTGACCATAACGGCATGATGGAACAGGTATGTCAATTAAAAAACATCTGGACCGCTATTAAAACAGCATAATGGACATAAGTGTAAAAGAAGGCCTACATGATGAAACTGTAGTTAAGTGACGGTCTGTGAGCGATATGTCAGTGAACGAATTGTCGTGGAACCGAATTAAGCATACCGATTTAATGTTGAGCTAAAAGAAAATCACTTTTGATATTTTGATTTTTCGAAAATTAAAAAAAAAAAAGCAAGGGGGTAAAGAAAAGACAAAAAGTTGCCCCCCGGGGCGCTAGACTCACTAGTTTCACACGTTTACGCCGCAGTCCGATGTTTATCTATAAAGAAAAAAAAGTCAATTACCCAATGCTACCATTCCATCAGATCTTTTCTAACCTACAGCCAGAGGCGATTCTCTAGATTTGTTTATTTATTTATTCGATCTTCCTTTCAGTTGGTCTTACAATGTACATCACATTTACACATGTTCCTGTAAATATGTCAGCAATAGAATGGACGACCCAGTGGTCTGAGCTTTGGTACTGGGATTAGAATTTTAAATAAGTAGTACAAATTAGTTTTTTTTTTTTTATTTCTACAAAAGCTGTGGACAATAAAAGAGGTTGGTAGCTATTCTAACCTCGCAACGCTATCGTTAATGACAGGCCTTCAGATCTTTAGGTTGTTTGTCTTGCCTCGCATGGTGGCCTACACTGTGTAGCCTTTCAAATATCAATGACTACAATTTTCAGCAGAAGGTAATGCATTTTTTGAAAATATGCTGAAAGTTTTTTTCATGGTATCAAAGGCGTGCCTAATAGTGAGCACACGCTTTGTTTCTTGTGGTCTCGGACTACTGTATCTCCCCACCCCTCTTTTTTTTAATCTCTTCTAATCACTGGTGTTGTGGACAGTAGTTGCATTGTAGCACCAAACAGCTGGTAGACAACTAAATCGCGGTAGGTGTAATATTGCTTAACTAATACAAAAAAAAAAACGTGAAAAATATCAAATATAACTTTTATTATAATATAGACAAAATCAAGTTGATATGAGATAAAATAAATGTACTAGACTTAAGTAATACTATTTTCTTTCAACAAAAACCTGGCACTCAACGATAACACAACCTTTCAGTCTCACGTTCTGAAGTCGCTTGTCCTAAGACCACTGACAACAATGTCACCTATCTTGCATCATCCGCAACCAAAGCTCTAACCTCTTCCCACCGTCACCATGGAAACACACACACACACACCATAACAACAGTGTAATGCTATTACAACGTCGGCTTACTCTAGATAATCGATATTACCTAGCAGACATCATCTTTGACTTTTCTTCTGACTCAAGAGATTAATTATTCATCTCCATGGCTACGCTCCGTTTTATTTCCGGTTTTTTATCAGCAATATGTACAATGTTTCACTAAGTATTGATACTTAGTAGAGTCATACATCCCAGATTTATACTCAATGGGTCCAACTTTTTATACTAAACGGAGTCAAACACCTCATATTCATAATCAGTGGATTTGAAGACCTCTTATTTATAATCAGTGGGGTTCAAAAATCCTCTTAATTGTAATCAGTGGGGTCAAACATTTCATAAAAATTCAAACCATAGAAGCTAAACACCTCACATTTTAACTTGTAACCAGTGAGATCAAAAACCTCAGATTTATAACCGGTGGGATCAAACATTTATACTCAGTTCTGTTACGTCCTTATTTGTACTAACCGAGCAGGTGGTGAGGGTTTTTGAAAATTGCAACAAAACAAAACGAAAAACTTCCTAATTAAATTGGGGAATTAATCGCCAAAAGTTTGATAAAAGAAACATTTCTTTATACAAGAAACCAGTAACACGTCTAAAAGTAAGCAACTCACTGAATGAATTATTTAAACATGGCGGGCGTAAGCCAGGGTTAATTGGCATACCTTCAGCCCCAAGTCTGTATTGTATTTGTGCTTATTATAGTCATTATCGGCCTATTATCTTTCCGTGTGTGTGTGCGTGTAGTGCTATTGTATTTGGGTTGTTGTCGAGAGATTTGGAATGCTGTGGCATTTCTACGTGTGTGTGTGTGTGTGTCAGTGTGAAATCTGTGGGGATGGCTGGATCGGGACAACGTGACGACCATTGTGGGGGACCTTTGGCTCCCTGACGTCTGGGCATTCCACTGGACTATTTGTGCATATTTTGTCCTATTGTCCCGTGGTCAGCAGAGTGAAGCTGTTCAAATGTGTTGCCGGGGATATGTGTTTAATTATGAGTGTTTTGAGGTTGAGGGGGGGGGGACTAGTAGAAAGGGTTTGGCACTCCAATGTTAATTGTACGCATATTGTGTTGTTATGGTTTTACAGGTTCCTTGTCTTGTTTTAATTAGTATAATAAGGATATCAATTAATTTTCATTCTATGGAACTGCCAGGGTCGAGCTTCGTTTAAGGGAAACAAAATTCATTGAGGCGTGTTTTTCCCCTCGGCCCTAAGTCTCGATACATGCAGCGTTAAACGTGAACACACTTGTACGATTAAGTGAATTACGTTGACATATTGAAATATTCATATTTACAGTTCAAGTGTTTTAAAATGTACCCCTCCCCCCTCCTTTTTTTTTCTTAACATCTCCTTTCCCCATGCCCTTATCGACCCCAGGCATTGAAGCGATCATTCTTGTCTTTTCGAGCTTATTCCATCATTTCCATGTAATGACCTTTACATGCTTGACGACTCCTTGTGCTCATTTCCACATGTATCGAGACCCACTGCCGAGGGCAAACCACGCCACAAATGCAATGCTGTATTCAATTGATGTGGCGATAACTCTATTTCTGTTAGGTCTTTCCTCTTGAACGCACTCTCTTCCCAGTTTTCATGTTTAATAGGCCTTCTCCCTATTGCACAATTTCACAGCTTTCAAAAAGTATGCACCGCTTTTATCTTTCTATCTATGTTCAGTCACTTCACTCGTCGCCCCCCTCCTTTTTTTTTATTTTCAGTAACTCTTTTGTCACATCTTGAGGGTTATAATTCAGATTGGGTGTGAAATGTCACACATGTTTTAGACTTGCTGTGAAGTGACATGTAAAAAAAAAAGGGGGGGGGGCAATTTTTTAAAAAATGTGCCGTTCGCCTTTGAAGTCGTTTTGAAATAAGAAAGGGCAAAAAAAGTTGGTGGTGACTGTGGGAGTATTTACCCTATCCCTTATGGCTTCGAAAGTATAAACCCTCCTTCGTCACCGCCGCTGATTCGATCAAGTAAAATGATAGTCACTTATTAACATATTTTATTCAGAGGAAGTCTTTTGATCTTTGTATATGCCATTCAACTATGACCCCCCCCCCTCTCCCGTAGCACAAACCTCTATTTGTTCTCTTGTGGCAGCATGTCTGGCCTCGGTGGTGCTTCCATGTTTCACTTTAAAGCAATCTTTGAATATCTCATACTACTGTTAGTACTCAGTGTTTGAATATCTCATACTACTGTTAGTACTCAGTGTTTGAATATCTCATACTACTGTTAGTACTCAGTGTTTGAATATCTCATACTACTGTTAGTACTCAGTGTTTGAATATCTCATACTACTGTTAGTACTCAGTGTTTGAATATCTCATACTACTGTTAGTACTCAGTGTTTGAATATCTCATACTACTGTTAGTACTCAGTGTTTGAATATCTCATACTACTGTTAGTACTCAGTGTTTGAATATCTCATACTACTGTTAGTACTCAGTGTTTGAATATCTCATACTACTGTTAGTACTCAGTGTTTGAATATCTCATACTACTGTTAGTACTCAGTGTTTGAATATCTCATACTACTGTTAGTACTCAGTGTTTGAATAACTCATACTACTGTTAGTACTCAGTGTTTGAATATCTCATACTACTGTTAGTACTCAGTGTTTGAATATCTCATACTACTGTTAGTACTCAGTGTTTGAATATCTCATACTACTGTTAGTACTCAGTGTTTGAATATCTCATACTACTGTTAGTACTCAGTGTTTGAATAACTCATACTACTGTTAGTACTCAGTGTTTGAATATCTCATACAACTGTTAGTACTCAGTGTTTGAATATCTCATACTACTGTTAGTACTCAGTGTTTGAATAACTCATACTACTGTTAGTACTCAGTGTTTGAATATCTCATACTACTGTTAGTACTCAGTGTTTGAATATCTCATAGTACTGTTAGTACTCAGTGTTCCAACATTTCAGTACAGTGTACTACTGTTAGTTCTTAGTGTTCGAATATTTCAGTACTGTGTACTGAGCCATTTGATCTGTGTGGTTGGATATTTCTATTTGTACTTTTGAATTAATCTCGCAATATCGTTATGTTATGGCTGTTATCTGTTGAAGAACATTTTAGCCCCCCCCCCTTTTTTTTTGTTCCTTTCCCGGTCCTAAATAGGTTGTTGAGCCCACCCCGGGAGTGTTACAATCGTTAACATCATAATAAAACACGTGGGTTATGATAACAAGCCCCTGACACCTAAGATTGAAGACATAACAGTGTCGCCTGGCATGACAGTTGTGTAGGCTAATTGAGAGTGCCATGTCAGCATTTCTCTCGTGACAGATGACGAGTTGTCAAATAAATGTACAGTGTGAGCGACGCGCCGAGGGCTACTTTGATTTTTTTTCCCCATACGTTTTTTGTTGTTGTTGTTGTCATTCTTGTCTCCCCCCCCCCCCAACCCTCTTTCTGTTTCTTCTCTCCCTCAACCCACTGTCTCTTTATCACACACACACATACACTTTATCAATGTTTTTTTTTTTGTAGTCTAGTTTCCCTTTTTTAAAAAATCCCATTGGGTATAGAGGCGCTATTTTCGAGATGTGGATAATAATAAGGCAAAGCACCTTGTCCCAGAATCCTCCTGCAGGACGCCGTGAATAGCCGAAAACTGGATTCGAACCCACGGCCTTCCGAAGACTTGTCCTCACATTGTTAGTGGATTGTAGACTATAGTAAGCCAGGCATAAAAATACAAGCTCCACTTTAAATGTATCCAATACATAGTGACACAGGAAACTTGGTTCATTTCAACCAACCTTGCGATACAATAATAAAAGTGGACTCTATGAGGCTCTGAGAGCAATGAACCCGGACCCTGTGGGGGCTGCTTTTTATTAAATTAAACGCAGATATCGTTCTAGAAGCTTTACTCATTTTGGAAAAGTCTCATTCCTAATTTTAAAAGCAAAATACATTTCAATTAAATTTCATAACGTTTGAGCGTTAACAGAAAGTCCTTGAGCACACAAAGACGTGTTAGCGTGAGTCAAATAGAACATAACGTCACAGACACAAACACATGGTGTGTAGATGGAGGAAAATAAAGGGAGGAGAGGTGGGGGGGGGTAGGTGTGTGTCTGAAAAGCGAGACAAAAAAAAAAGAGGGGTGGAGCACCTGATGGTGTACATTTTTATTTCCGTTTTGGCTTTTGTTGATAAACAGAACGCTGGTCTGTTTGTCCCCCAGGTAGATGTATTGGGGGGGACTACCTGCGTCTTTCTAGGCATCTGGGGTCTCTCAGTTGAATGGGGCAGTGGTTCTACTGTTATGGCCCCACATGGTGAATTTTTCGCGCCAGTATTTAAATAAAAAAAAATTGTTTGCCGATGTTGAACTCGCGATGTAATGGAGACGTCAGCGGGAAGATGGCGCATGGCGGCTCGGTGATTTCTTTTTTTCTAGGTTGAGAGTTTTTGTAAGTTTCATTGCCGTCAGATAAACACACATTGATTTGCGCTCTCCCAAAATGATAAATAGCCTAACAACCCGACATCTGGATGATATCACGCCTTTGCGCTTTTTTTTTTTTTGTGTTCACCTATTCTTGTTTTGAGAACCATTGAATTCTCACATGACCAGGCCATAGAGTTCAATTAACTTTTGATAGAGTGTGGGTAAAGGGGGGGGGGTAACTCTGTGGTACATTTACATTGTCAAGAATCTTCTCCCTTTGATCTTGAGTATCAGTGCACATTTACATCGTGTCTTGTTGGGATTTCGTGTCTGGACACAGCAACATTTAGGCAGACATCTTTTTTTTTTTTTTGTTTTAAAAGAATATTAAAACACATTCGTTAAGTTCTTTTGTTAAATATAACAGTTTACAAGATTTGGGCGTAGGGCTACTGGTGGACTAGCCGATAGGTCTGAGCTTTTTAAGCTTATCAATAACTATCACATTTACGTTTTACATTAGAAATTGATAGTCGGTATTAATTCGCATTGTTAACTATTTCTTTTTTAAAAATCTTTTTTTTTCAGCCCTCGATAACTGCTCGTCTCATTCAAAATCATTATTTCTTTTTTTAATCCTCGTTCTTCATCTCATAAAGAATAGAAAGTTTAAACATAAAATTGATACAAATAAATCTTTAATTTCCATTCTTTATGGTAAGATAGAATCCTTCCCAATCCAATGTCCTCAACAGTTTTGGAAGAAATGTTTCACTTGCGTAGGACAACACCTGACTTAAAAGGACGCACTTAAGCAAATCGAGTTTACGTCTTGAAGTCTATGAGTTTTATGGCCCTCGCCAGAACTCGGCTATGGAGATTACATTCTTTTTTTTTTTTGCTAGAGTTCGGGATTTTCCATTCTAATGATTTTAAAGTATTTTATGTTCTTCTAACAAACAGGGTGAAAGTCTTTGTGCTAATGTTGATCTATATGCCCTGTATGTTTATTTATTGTGGGTTGTGGTTTTTGTCTCCTTGAGACTAACATTAGTCACGATTAGTGGAACAAGTCAAGATTGACAGCTCAAAGATATGCAGGTGCGAAATGGGCGGGGCCAGACCTAAGACATTTCCATTCTTTTCACATTTTAAAAAAAAATCTTTTTTTATCTTGTTAAGTATGAAACTCAGATAAAACTTGCTTTCAAGTGCACTGATTATATGTAATAACACCGCTAGGCCCTTCCCCCCCTTCCTATTTGTTGTTGCTATAAATAAAGTTGACTATAATACTTGAAATTCATTTGTAACGTTTTGAAATTCGTAGTACAAAGTTAGAACTTGAAGACAACTTTGTAGAATTGAAAACTTTTTTTTTTAAAGTATTGTAGTAACGAGTCTAAAAGATGATTTTCTATCTCCATATCTGCTTAAGAAAATACACTTCTCCTGTGGACCCCTCTTTCTTTGTTGGTCTGACTAAAAACAAAAACAAATCAGAATGCGGGTCCTTCTTCCTCTTGGCTCTCAATGCTCAAAGTTAGGACCTAATTGATTAGTTCGTTATAACGCCCCCACCCCTCCTGTTCAAGAGATGGGGGTAAATAATTCAGACAGGAAGTAGTCTCACGTGTTTTCGGTCTTTGCGTCGAGGGCGACAAGTCTGAGGGCCGCATTCATGACTCATGGCGTGTTTATATGTGTGTGCAGCGTTACCTAAACTGAGTAGTTATGCGCTGTTGGGTAAACGCACAGGTGCCAAGGGGTTCAATGCTCCACACAAAGACTTCCTGTTAACCCTATCCCCCCCCCCCTCTTTTTTCCCCCCAAACGCAAAACAACGCTAACGATTGTCTCTCTCGCGTGACTTCATAATCGTAAACATTGATAACCTCCTTTTTACACGTTCAATGTATATATATATATATATATATATATATATATATATATATATATATATATATATATATATATATATATATATATATATATATATATATATATATATAGCGCTTCTTAATATATAAATATAGATTTGTAAGTCGTGTCTAGAGTAGCCCTGGCTCAGTGACACTTTAGGTTTATCTCCTTTTGCTTGAATAGACTTTGTGTAAGCCTTGACTTCATGCTTCTCTTTCATCTGCGGTGATATGGATAATAATATAATGTAGAATATATTTATAACGCCATCCGGTGGTCGAGTTATTTGGCTACTGGGTCCAAGGCTCTGGTGTCCAGTTCTTAACGTTCGGGAGCGATAATGACCTGACGTTGACACTGCGCTATATGCTGCGACCCAATTCCAAGTAACGGTCGTTACTTTCAGGTCTTTAGACTGTTTCCTTCAAAATCTGTTTTCAATCTTTTGTTCCTCAGACGCCACACACCTACACACACACGCGCGCGCTAGATAAAAAAAAATTTGTAAAGAATCAATTAACTGACGGAGGCACGTTTGCGGTCCCGGATTTGAATCCTGGTGAAGACTGGGATTTTTCCTTTCGGGTTCTTTAGGGCGCCTCTGAGTCCACCCAAATCTAGTTTGGTAAAAGTAAAGGCGGTTGACCGTTGTGCTGGCCACATGACACCCTCGTTAACCGTGTGCCACCACAAAACAGATTACTTTGACATCATCTGCCCTTGCAAAATCTGAAAGCGGAACTTTACTTTACAATTAACTGACAACAAACAAACAAAAAAAAAAAACCAACTCCCCAGGGATATTTGTCTCTGTAACTCCTTTCAGTTCTATCTCTTAAACCACTTCTGCAGCATTTTCCACACGGTAAACTAACAATAGCCAAACATTTTTCTCTCGTGAGTTTGCCGTGGACCACAGTGGACGAGGCTAGACTACATAATACACCCTCCCTGCCCAGAAAGTAAATATACAGTGAGTCCGACTGATTTTAACAACCTGCCATATAGATGTACACGTGTAGGTCAATATGGTGTACTGAGTGTGCAGTCCATAATGACAAGATCACCCAGTTTTATTTTTCTCTTGCGCGCATTACGGTTATGCAATAGTGTTAGTTGTATTTTTAGTGGTCAGACAAGAAAATAGCACATCGGCATTGTTAGTCAAGCATGTATTTTACACTAAAAAATAGTTATACAGGTCAAATGTTTCTTAAAACTCCAACGATTTCGTTTCTATTTCTTTGGATACTAGATCTAATTTGAAATTCTAAATCTATGTTATTTAGTGAGATTTTAAACTTTACCAGTACTAGTAAGATTTTCCATTATATAATAAGTTAATATATATATTTTTTTAAAGAGTACCATTATTTTCTAAAGGTTTTAATTCAAGGCAAAAATACAAGCACACATATTTATTTAGACATTTTATTTTATTGTGCATTTACGTTTATGTAAGAAACATATTTCTCAATACTGATTTTATCATAGATAAATATTACTAAAATGTTAAAAGAATAAGATTGAACCGTATGCATATAGTCGGATGATTATATCTATGTAGGTCTAGTTCAACTCTGCCCCCCCCCCCCTTCCAAAAAAAAAGTTTGTAATAGTTTAATTAACTTTCTTTAGTTTAACTATCTTTTGAAATTCATGATAAACTAATAGTTTAACTACTTTATTTTAGTTGAAAACTAGTTTTAGTTTAACTTTTAAAAGTTAGTTTAGTTCCCATCACTGCCTGTTTGGCGTTTTTGACTTGTGCTTTATGCCTACATTTCTACCGACATTCTGCCCCTCGTTACTTAAGCCACATTGTGATACATCGCTTAGGTACCAAGCTTTTAAGAACTCTGGTCAGATTTTCCCATAATGTAACTTTTATATGATTAAGTTTAAGAAATATAACAGGAATGAGATTTGGCCGAGAAGTATCGGCTATTATAATTTATCTTTTGGTCACCACATCATTAAATGTGACTGATTTTTTTCTAAGCTGGATTTTTTTCCCCCTCTTGTACTTTCAATATAAGATTTATCTTAATTACGTGTTCCTACAATTGTCATGCAGAGCTTCAACGTCCAGCATACAATCATAAGACTCTTCCTTCTTGGACGGCAAGGAGAAGTTCATTTTAACCGTAGGTAAAGGATGAGTTTATGGCATCACTATTATAATTAATATCTCCAGCCATCCCCGATTCACACGCCCAATTAACTAGTAAAGTTTCCCTTTCAGACATTGCGATCTATAGGGCAGATCGATGTAATTATCATCTGTTGCTGTGGCCCACGATTAACGAGGGTGTCATGTGGCCAGGACAACGACCAAACGCCTTTACGGTTCTCACACTAATGTCAGGTATCCATTAGAACTGATTGGACAAGATCCAGAAATTAAGTATCCCAGTCTTCGCCAGGATTTGAACCCGTGACGCCCGGTTCGGAAGCCAAGCGCTTTACCACTTAGCACGCCTCCCCCGAATGAAATCAAATAGAACTAATCTGTTAATGCAACAGAAGATTCATTCTCTTGACAGTGCTGCAAGCTAATGTCCTTTCACTATCCATCATGTCAATCTAATGATGAAGATAACGGAGATATTTATTCCCACTCCAGACCACGTATTTTCCTCCCCTTTTTTCTGCTTGACTGATGTAGGCTATAGATGTAGGGTCACACGACAAGCTCTTCAGAATTAGAAATCATCTAAATTGATTCCACATTGATCTTAGTATTCAATACGAGCGTCGGGCATATTAATTAAAAGATCGTGAATTCCCGATAACACGTCCTAAAGAGGCGGGGGTGGGGTATTAGAGAACAAATCTCACGAGAGTCAATATATCTTAATCAAAGACCTATTCTATAGTTATGGTTTTGATTCTTTCTTATGAAGAAATATTATTATGAAGGGAGATTGAAAAGATATATGTAGATTTAGTTTGCTATACGCGATAGTGAGCAAGATAGTTCCCCTTTCAGACCCTGCGATTTATAGGCAAGTTAATAACGAGGCCACGGTTAACGAGGGTGTTATGTGGCCAGCACAACTCTCTACCCCTTATACTATATGATTAAAGGGAGCTCTCAATGTTTGGCCTAAGCTCGCCCTTTTGTTTCTGTCAAGTCATACTATAAAAAGACATGCAACGAAAAAAGATGACAATGAAAATAATTTGATGTTAAACTTTATAAATGCGTTTCTTGGCCGAAATTCAAAACCCGAACCCGAGACCCTTTGCTTCGGAAGCCAAGAGCCTTACGTCTCAGCTCCCAAGCAAACAAAATTACCATAACTATAGTACTTCAAACATTTACAATTATCGCATCTCGGCGTAAAAGATTCTTTATCTTTGCGTTTATCTGAGTATTTTAGTAGGTTTATGTTTTTGTATTTGTAAGTTAATGATTTATAATCTACAGCTAAGAGTTTCCACTTACTTGGGATCCTTCAAAATAGTTTCCAGAGATATTTTTAATCGTTTTGAAGAAATGGACAATTTTGATTACAAGGGGCCCCCTCTCTCAAAAAGCTTAGGGTCTTATTAAGTTTAAGTCCGGTCCTGATTTAGGCCTATGTTATCGCTACTTTTCTTTTTGATATAGATCAAGTACTGGCTTTGACTGCTTGCGGCAAAATTTGTAGGTCGCAGCTGGGGCTGCGTAGCCAATTGAAATACTGCACTCCTCATTAATCTACGCACTCGTAGTCAAACATGTAACATATATAGATTTGCATGTATACATTTGCACACTAGCGCGTCAGTGCAACACCGCTTGTGTTTACGAAATATTTATGAAATGAATGGAGTTCCTAATATGTCTTCCCTCTGAAACACTAGTTTGTTATTTGTGTAACACAAGTATTGTTTTAAACATTGTTTTTCTTTCATGACATTAAATTCAGACGAGCACTGAATTATCTGGTTCTAAGACTCTTCTTCCGAGGTTAACTTCGAAAGTTCTTCAGTAGAAACACAAACACGCGTAAGTTGGTGACGTCATTTGTTCGCTTTCATAATACAAACTAAATTTAACCTCACTCTTCAAATGATGCTGTTTGTGTATTTTAATAAATTAGAATGATAACACTTAATTTAGCTCCTGGTGGCCAGATAACAGTTGTTCTGATAAGTCTGAAATTTGATTGTATTAACTTTTTGCTGTCTCTATTGAGGAGAAATGCATAGAAATGATTATTAAAGAATCTATTCGCCTTTGAAAAATCTGGCCACACAACCTAAACTAAAGAAGCCAGGAAGAGTTAGTTGGCTACTTTTAGTCATTTGACTCTAAAGGCTATAGAGGCCTATTCTGAGACAATGTCACAATATCTTCCACACATACAGGTTGATGTGGCACTCGCTTTGCTGGTGGATCAACCACTTATTTTACATTTGGCACGATTTTCTTCCAGAACCAGAGGCGGCCTGAGGGGGTGGTGATTTTACGTTTGTTTCCCCCTCTTGTTATTATTCATCCTCTTTGGTTAAAAAAAAGAAGAAAGGTTGAAGGTCATTGTCGCTTTAATTTTTGGAATGTTCCAGTTTAAAATGAACATTTCAGACATTGTAAGCTTTGGTGCTTTATTGTGTTGTAGGTTTGGTCTGCAGTTTTCTTGACCTCGCTGTTGGCCTAGTGTTGTGTGTTAACTACGTCACCAGAGTGTGTTTGGATGACGTCAGCCAATACGAATGGTAAGGAGTTACATGACAGTCGCATCGGGTTAAAAACATGTGTACACACTTCCGGCGTGTCGACTGTAACATCTTTCTATGATTTCTATGATTAGTATTTGTTTTTAACTTGATATTGTACAAGAATCGGAATTTAAGTTGTAATGTAGGCTACTACTACATTACTACTTCTACTACGTGGGGACTTGGTGGCTGAGTGGTAAAACTCTTGGCTTCTGTACCGAGATATTTGGGTTGAAATCTCAATGAAAACTTGGATTTTGAAATTAGGTATTTTTAGGAGTTCACCCAACTCTACTTACAATTAATGCAAAGAAAATGAAAGTAGACCCCTATTAAAATGATCATAATTTCCAAGCATAATCTAGAGTGCAAAGCTTGCTTTGGTCCAATCTTGAGTAAGATCTCTAGTTTTTTTTTTTTTTTTTTTTGGGGGGGGGGGGGGGGGGGCAGTTGAGCGACACGTGCCAACATCACAGCATACTAATTTATATGTGCCTTACTTTATTTCAATTTTAACTGTTTATCTCCACGTATCTTTGAAGTGAATAATAATAATTGTAGTAGTACGGATTGTCTTTGAAAACAAAGATTGGAATGCAGTATTTCCCGTGGATACGCAGTCTAGCTGCGACTGCCTGCTACCTAAACATTTTACAACATACTGCGTAAACTAAAAAATTGTCTGCCAGTGATCAATTTAGGGTGTCTTTTCACCGTCTACGTCTGTCCCTGGCAGTGGATTTTTTTAGTCTGAAATATGTATCACTGGGTCTTTGTGAGAAATCTTCAGCTGTTTTGTTTGTAAGTCACCTGCTGCCAGGCGCTCTCTTCTATGTCATGTAAAGCAAGCTGACCTTTAAAGCGTTTCGGGGGGAAAAATGGGGGGTGGCGGCTAATTTCCATCCACCATTCAGCTCTCTAAAAAAATAATACCTTTGGCATATGCTAGTCCCCCATACGGGATTCGTATCTATCTATCTATCTATCTATCTATCTATCTATCTATCTATCTATCTATCTGTCTGTCTGTCTGTCTGTCTGTCTGTCTGTCTGTCTCTATCTATCTATCTATCTATCTATCTATCTATCTATCTATCTATCTATCTATCTATCTATCTCTCTATCTATCTCTCTATCTATCTATTTATCTATCTATCTATCTATCTATCTATCTATCTATCTATCTATCTATCTATCTATCTATCTATCTGTCTGTCTGTCTGTCTCTATCCATCCATCCATTCATCCATCCATTCATCCATCCATCCATCTATAATAATAATAATAATAATAATAATAATAATAATTTTATTTATAAAGCGCTGTTAACAAACAAAATGTAGGCTTAAGGCGCTGTAATAACATTACAAACACAAACACGACAACGGAAATAAAAAACTAATATAAAAAAGTTTTAAACAAGTAGGTTCTTCTTAAAAGTGGTATAGCGTGTTGTCTGTCTGAGATCATTGGGGAGTGAGTTCCAAACCTTTGGTCCGTGCCCTGAAAAAGCCCGCAGACCGTAGCTTTTGAGAGAGAAACGTGGCACCACTAAAAGCGTTGAGTCCATTGAGCGCAGGGCTCTCTGGGGGACATATGGAGTAATCAGTTCTCTAAGGTACAGGGGCATCTCATTGTTATATATACACTGATGACAAAGTGTGGCGACCTCGTAATCGATTCTCGCTTTCACGGGAAGCCAATGGAGCGTGCTCAAGAGCGTAGTAGGAGAATCTTGTCTTGTTTTTCTAAGTACTATTCGTGCAGCGTTGTTCTGTATACGTTGCAGTTTAGCTATTTCGTCATCAGGTATTCCGGCATTACAGTAGTCAAGGCGGGAGAGTATGAATGCCACAGCTAGCGTTTTTGTTGACTCCGTTTTTAAATATGGTCGGATCTGGCCAAATCTACTCAGCTGCAGATAAAGACCCTTGCAGAGCTGACTTTATGTATGGGTCGAAAGATAGTGTTGAGTTGAAGAAAACTCCCAAGATTCCGCACTACATGGACATAAGGAAGCTGGCAGTTCGTGATAAAAAGAGAATCTGTGTTGTCAACTTTTGAGACGTTGTTCCGAGTGTCAATCTTAATTATTTCTGTCTTGTCTTCGTTCATCTTGAGTTTATTTTCAACCATCCAATTGCTCACCCTTGCAACGGTACTACTGATTTTCTCTGCCAGATGCGACACCTCTGAGGGTACTGAGGAATCGTATAACTGTGAGTCATCGGCAAAGAAATGGTATAGGATCTATCTATCTATCTATCTATCTATCTATCTATCTATCTATCTATCTATCTATCTATCTATCTATCTGTCTGTCTGTCTGTCTGTCTGTCTGTCTGTCTGTCTGTCTGTCTGTCTGTCTGTCTGTCTGTCTGTCTGTCGGTCGGTCGGTCGGTCGGTCTGTCGGTCTAATCTATCTATCTATCTATCTATCTATCTATCTATCTATCTATCTATCTATCTATCTATCTATCTGTCTGTCTGTCTGTCGGTCTGTCGGTCGGTCGGTCGGTCGGTCTGATCTATCTATCTATCTATCTATCTATCTATCTATCTATCTATCTATCTATCTATCTATCTAATCTATCTAATCTATCTATCTAATCTATCTATCTATCTATCTATCTATCTATCTATCTAATCTATCTATCTATCTATCTATCTATCTATCTAATCTATCTATCTATCTATCTAATCTATCTATCTAATCTATCTATCTATCTATCTAATCTATCTATCTATCTATCTATCTAATCTATCTATCTATCTAATCTATCTATATTTAATAATGTTTATTTAGGCAACCGTTTCCCTGGTAGTCAACTAATGAGACTTTATTTTAGGTGTGTGACTGGGTGATAGTGTTAATAATGACGTGCATAATTTTCTAGTATTTTGTAATGAAGAAAAGAAGCATTACTTCCCCTTGCAGATCTTGCGATCCTAAGGGCGGATAATATATAAAGCTTATCTGTTTATATAGCCAACGATTAACAAGGGTATCATGTGGACAGCACATCGACCAGCCGCCTTTACTTTTTCAAACTAATGACAAAGATCTCTTGTACCAACACAGTCGTAGGCCTGAGTGCACGAGGCAAGCAGTTATTGGTCACGACTGACCACTTGTTGCCACGATCCCGCTAGTATTTTCCAGTCACATAAATTGATTATGCATTCGTCAAGAGTCCTTTTTAGAGTTTATATGTATGTACTGAGTTGATCTAATTGAGAGCACTTTCCATGGCTCACTGTAGAAATAAGTTTGAATTAACTAGAAAACCAACAAGCAGAGTTTGAGTCTCAGCATGAACCACTAGATAAACACATGGATGCTGTAATTATCTTCTCACTGCCATTGATTCCTAACCCAACTGGTTTGCCTTCTAGAAGTATGACGAAAATAAAATGCTTCAATTTTGTCTTCAAAAGTTATGGATATTTCTGTGGTGAAGTTGACAACACATCGACTAATGAAAGAGAAGCTCTATTCGCTAAGACTGACTTCAACTGGTTTGTTGACACACTGATCTATTTTTACATAGTTTTTTATTAACTCACTGCGTCTGTCTGTCTGTCTGGGTGGATTCTTAACACAAATTTTTTTTCAATTTTTTAATTTATAATCAAGTGGAAATTTCGCAGAATTATTAATTGTCTATGGCGACTCTATGACTGTTTTGACAACACATGAATTAACAAGGTTACAAAAGACAGTTTGTAAGGAAACACAAACTCAAAATCGGCCCCCGAAGTGGTCCACCCAGGCAGGCTTCAATATTTTCAGAAAAAACATCCGAATGAAATTATATCTTAAAGACAAATGAGAGATAATGGAGAAAGAAGGTTAACAGATCTTGTGTAGTGCCCCAACGGTCCCGCAGATCAAAGGATAGGTGAAAGTGAATATAAAGTTAGATGTGAACCTGGCCTAACTAGTTCCCCTTTCAGACCTTGTGATCTATAGGGCAGATGATGTAAAGTTCATCTGTTTTTGTGGCCTAAGGTTAACGAGGGTGTCATGTAGCCAGCACAACGACCAACCGCCTTTACTTTTCCCAACTAATGTCAGGTACCCATTAGAGCTGAGTGGACTCAGAGGCGCCCAAAGATTCCAAAGTTGAAAATCCCAATCTTCACCAGGATTTGAACCCTTGACCCCCGGTTCGGAAGCCAAGCGCTTTACCGCTCAATCTCTTATTCTTTTTTTTTTTCCAAGAAATTACAATTCATTTAATATCTAATAATTTGTAAAAAAATAATTTTTAAAAAAAAATAAAAATAAAAAAATAAAACATGAGTGGTCAAGAAATAACAATTCATTTAATATCTACTAATTTGACAACGCTAAGGTTGTCAACTGTAGTCAACATGAATTTAAGTTATCTTATCTTGTAGACATTTTCAAAAAAATTAAACGAAGCAAAAATAACTCTGTAGTGTAATTGTATCCAATTAGTTTATGTTTCCTTTCAAGCACTTGGCATTTGTCGATGTCACTTTATGGCTAAAGGGGACATAATGTATTGAACTTGGTGGTAGTGCGAAGAGGAAAAAGTGACTGATTTCATCCTAGGCCTCCATTCTGTCTCATCAAATAGTATTTTAGACATATAATAATATTTACTTTTACACAACAGAACCTCATCTTTTCTACGAAGTAATACAGAGAAAAGGACTTCCTTGATAAGTAGACTCAGTATTATTGCTTTAACAGTAACAATCTTCAACATAAATGAGTTCATTATCAAAGTTGCACAGCAACATTAACAATCTTTCAGGACATTGACTTTGAAGCAATGCTATGTTCCCAGGTAGTAGCAAGTAATTAGACAAGGCAAGCCAATATAGGGTTTTATACCGCTGCCCTGTATTTAAAAAAGACTGGTCAGGGAACAGGTTAATCCCTCTCACGACAATTTTTTACGGGTCTTCTTGAGATGTAAGAGGGCTACTCTGGTATCATCAAGGTGGCCCGTGAGTCTGTTAGTCATTTTGGGATAGTTAACCAAGCAAACGTACTGCTGTATCACAATTGTTCGGGGTTCTGTGTAAATTATTTCAGGATAGGGGTGTCGATTAAGGATTCTTTTTTCTCTCATTACGAGGGGTTTAAAAAAAATAGTTAATGTCTTAAAATATTACATTATTCATAAAAGATTCTTGACTTTCAATTGTCTGCCCTTGTCTATATTCTTTAGGATTATGGGTTTTGGTTATTTTTGTTTCTAGTCTCTTCGCAGGCTCCATTCAGTTGCGTCTTGTTTTCTTATTCCTTTGTTTCCCAGTATGACTAGGATGAGGCTGCCGCTAAGATATAGACATTGTCATAGTGTTCTTGTTACGTTTCCACGGGCTTGCCATGTTCTGTGAGTGTAGTACAGACACACTTGATGTTGACTTGTGACATGCTCTCCGATCATGTGATCAAAGAGGACGTAACCGCGAGGGAGAAATAATTCTTCAAAAGTGTTGACTTCCCTTTAAAAGACAGTTCTTTAGTAGTTTTCCATAGATAAATAAAGTTCAACTTGATTCCTATCCCGCATCTCTCAGCCCAAACTCTCTTTAACCCAGGTACATACACACTCTCACACACTCGCATAACCACTTAAACTAATTGACATAATACCAATAGAGTAACTTTACAGATTGATTACAGTATTTAGATTTTTATCTCTGAGGCCTGACAATTTAGTCAGGGACAATAAATTATACAATAATTACAATTTCTATCTAACCAGTATAGTTATCAATTCTATCTTCAATTATTTTTCTAAATATTAACTCTAGATCAGTGATGCCCTGCCTAATTCGACCCGCGGGCCACTTTTATTTCCGACACTCGTGTCGCGGGCCACATGAAAAAAAAAGTAGGCCTAAAAAAACGATATTAACTTGAAACCCGTAGATCCTGTGCTTCATTAATTAATGGCATATTTGAAATGTATCTTTTTTTCCCCGCGTCAGAAGATGGCTTTATTTCTCTACTTAAAATATCAGCAAGTTTGGGCTTCATTTCTGTGCTTAGAATATGAGCAACATTGTAGCTAGCTTTACATTCAGTTCTCGGACCAAAGGTTTGGAACTCACTCCCCATTGATCTCAGACAGACAACATGCTACACCACTTTTAAGAAGAACATTAAGACCTATCTGTTTAAAACTTTTTTAGATTAACTGTCATTTCAGCTCTCGTGTTTTTGTTTGTAATGTTGTTACAGCGCCTTGAGCTTACATTTTGTTTGTTAACAGCGCTTTATAAATAAAATTATTATTATTATTATTATTTTCCTGTCTCTTTTTGGTAAATATTCCCATCAATCCTCCAATTTCTAGGCGTAGTTTAACAATCTTTTATTCGCGGCTCAAACCAAGAATGCCGTCATATTTGTTTCATAATTTCGTTTATATGTTGTTGTTTTATTTTAAATAGCCACACTTTCTTTATAAAACAAATATGTTGGCTTATTATCATGTTCCACAAACAAGTAAAGAACCGTTCACTTTTCCTGGTAGAAAACGTACATTCTACACTCAGATACCTATTTCATAATCGCACAAATGTTAAATGTCAAGGAACTTATCATCAGGAGAGAAATTGAGGGCCCTAAGCCCCTAACGTAAGTAAAGATACATTTTTACAATTTTTTTTTTTGGAAAAAGGGGGGATTTTCTACACCTTGTGCCGACATTTCGGCGGGCCGGATGGACTCACGTCGCGGGCCGGATCTGGCCCGCGGGCCATACTTTGGGCATCACTGCTCTAGATTATAATGATTTAAAGATACATTGTTATTAACAACTTTAATTCTACTGTGCCACACAAGACTTCTGTATTCACTCACTATTATTAGATTAAATTTATGAATCATCTTACTTTTGATTTTAGGCAATTTATTTAAAACAATAGCTAGGTTAAGATTAACAATGGTGTTACAGTTTGCCTCTAGTATGTCTTTTATAGTGCATCTAACATTATCAAATATTTTACATTTTAAAAACATATGGCTTTCATTGTTACCATTATCTGTGTGACATAAAACACGTGTGTACATTTCTTTTCTTACTTCCTACAGGGGTCATCCCGAAGATTAGTCTGTATGTTATTTCTCTGGCTTTGGGTGTAATGTGTTTGCTGTGTAGATTTATAAAAGTGTCTCTGAAATGTATTACATCTAACTCTCTACTCCATTTGATCCGATTGAATAATCTTTCTTGTAACTGTTTCTTAAGTGTTGTGTATGTGTCTTTTAATTTACTGTGTATTAGATGTTCATTGCCGGGGAGTATTCTTGATATGGATATGTAAAATGGATGTGTGTTTGTACCAAAGTGGTGTGGGGTGTCATTTTTTATTGGAATTATTTTATTTAACCTTAGGCCGTAGTAGTATAATGTTCATGGAAAATTGTTTGGGTTCTTGGCTATTTGTCCTATGTATTTAAATCTAAGTGCTTGTTTTTTGGTTCTGATGTCCTGTAAGTTTATCCTCCATCCTCTTTGTTATGTATAAGTGTTGTGTGTTTAATGTTTCTGATAGTGCTTTTAAATATAAAATTCCTAATGATTGTGTTTATGCTTGGTATAAAAGTTGGTGGAGGTTCTGTGATGTTTGCTAAATAAACTATCTTCGGGATGACCAGGTTGTTTACTAGTATTGCTCTACCAAATATAGTAGTTGCTGCATAATGAAATCTTTTAAGTGTGTTTTTGGTTTTCTTTAAAATATTTTCCCACTGCTGTGTGTGGTAATATGTTGGGTTGCTTGTCCACGTGATGCTGCATATTTTAATTTCCTTAAAATAAGTTAAAGGGGATGTTTGAGGGGATTTCCCACCTGCCCAATCCCATAATACAAGATTTATTTATGTTGATTTTTGACCCGCTTGCCCTCCCAAATTGAATAAACTTATCTGTGATTGCGGCTATGTCTTTTTCCGAAGAGGGAAAAAGGGTGGTGTCATCAGCGTATGCTTTAACTTTAACTACGGGCGTGGGGCCTGGAATTCTTATCCCCGTAATTCCACTATCTAGCCTGATGGTTTCTAAAAGGGGTTCTATTGCAAAGGGTGTATAAAAAAGGAGAAAGGGGACACCCTTGTTTAACAGATCGTCTAATAGGGATACTGCCACTAAGGGTTTGGTTTATTATGAGTTTGCTTGTGGCATCAGTGTAAACTAGCTTTATGTATTTCTTCATTCTTCCATCTGTCTTCGCCTTGTCTAGTATTTTGATCTATCATGGTCTATTCTGTTAAAGGCCTTTTCCTGGTCAAGTCTTTGTCTTTACAGTAATATATAATGTCTCTTAAAAAATGGTTAAGTTCGTCGATGTTTTTGTCTGGGTTGCTACAGTATTGGTCCTGTCCTATTAAGTGTGGTATGAGGGGTTTTAGTCTTAGAAAAATCATTTTCGTCAGGAGTTTGTAGTCGGTGTTTAGAAGTGAGATAGGTCGAAAGTCGCTAGGTGAGGTGTTGTTTTCTTGTTTTTTTTTTTGGTAGAAGTGTGATGTATGCTAAGTTGAAATTTCTAGGTAACTGTTCTGTCACTAACATGTCGCTGTATTGGTTTATAGTAGGGGTCCTATTTGGGGGAAAAAAGGCTTTGTAAAATTCAAACGTCAGACCGTCTGGGCCAGGGGATTTGTTGTTTTGTGTTGTATCTAAAGCAGCCCTCAGTTCGTCTAGTGCAGGGGTTCTCAACCTGTGGATCGCGACCCCCTTGGGGGTCGATTGACAATTTGCCAGGGGTCGTCTAAGACCATAAAAAATATGGATTGTTATTGTCTATTCTTCTATTGCTGTATGTGTGTGTGTGAGGTGGGGTCGCGGCAGAGTGGGAGATTGTAAAAAGGAGTCACCGTGCTTAAAAGGTTGAGAACCGCTGGTCTAGCGTAAAGGGAGCGTCTATCTCTATCTGTTCTGTCAATGGAATTTCTTTGCAGTTCTGTAAAAATACTTTTTGTGCTTTGTCGTCCGTCTGTTCCTTGTCATACAAATTAGTAAAGTGTTTCGTAAATAGGTCTGTTATTTTGTCCAGGTCGTGTATAGTTTCTCATTTACTATCAATAATGTTGTCAATAGTTCTGTCAATTTGTATGTTTTGTTCTGCTGATTAAAAAAGTTTGTTAGGCCCTTCGGTTATTTTTTTACTTTTGCACCTCTATTCCGCTCCTTTGTATTGATAGTTAAATAGTTCTTCTAGTTGTGTTAGTATATGTGTTTTGGCTGCTTCGTCTTCTTCGTGTGTTAGTAAATTTGTAAGTCTTTCCTCTTCTTTTTTCCTTTTTGAGTTGACTAGTGTGGCCAGTATTTGGCTTTGCTGCTTAATGGAGCTTTTAATTAGCGTCCATATTTGTGTGACTTTGAAATGGGGTGTGTTTGAGTCATGTATTATATATTTGAGGAGGTTTGCGATTGTTTTTAAATAGAGCGGGTCATTTAGGAGGTCGTTGTTAAGTTTCCAGATCGGTGTTTTTTGTTTTTTAGTTTTGGGTTCAGCAGTTCCACTAAGACTCCTTTGTTGTCTATATATTGTAACTTCTCTACGAGATGTGTTACACTTTTTGTTTCGCACGCCCTTGGCACATACACTCTATCTATCCGTGTTTCTATTTGGTGTGCCTTGTCCCTGAAAGTGGTGACCCGGCCCGTGACCTCTACTTCTCTATAGGCATCTACTAACCGGAAAGCCTTGATGACTCCCCCCAAATAGTCATGCGTTTTAATTGTTACATGAGGAGCAGGACCCTCTGTGTTTGTGTTTTGCTTGTCTAATTGGGAATCAATGTAATTTAAATCACCCCCTACTATCAAATTTTCTCCTGCGTACTGAGTGTGTAGAATGTCACTTAGCATTCCAAAAAACTCGTGTTTCTCTTTTTTTTTTTGAGCGGGTGCATAAATGTTGACTAACGTGTATGTGTGTTTTTGTGAGCTTGTCCTAATTATTACTATCCTCCCGCTATTGTCTTGATATGAGTGTGTGATTGAAAACCTATTGGATGTTTGTAAAATGGCTGTCGCTCGTGGCTTTCTACCTAAACTAAAATAACCCTCCCGGAGGCCCATAAGAGAGACTGCTTTTTTGGCCTTGTACTCTAACTGTGTGTTGGCCTCTTGCAGAAAAATAAAATCTGGCTTGTATTTCCTTGTGAGGTGTGCTTTGTATGTGTGTTTATTGTTAAGCCCTCTGATGTTAAGTGTCAAAATTTTGATGTCTGCCATGAGTGTGTGAGATCGGTTTGCGTGTTTGTTATTCTATTGTGTGTGTATGCATTTTATCTTTAAGAGTTGCTTTGTTGTTTATGTGTTTGAATGTGTGTTAGGGTCCTCGCCCTCATCTATGACTAGCATTGACGAGGAGTCTGGAAAGTTCAGCTCGAGCTTAAACTGTTCTTCCTCTCTTTTCTCCTCCTCTACCCGGGGATCCTCGTTTAGACCTCTGATGAGGAAGACAGCGAGAGGGCCCTCTTTCTTGTTATTTTGGTTGGGGTGGTGGGTGCTGAACTTGCCTCTCCGGATGTTTTAATTTTTTTACTTTGCTTAGATTTGTTTTCAGGGCTGTTAGGTGGGGGGAGACCACTTGGAGTAGCTCCCATAGCTACTCTTTGTTTTTTCCCCCCTCCTTTGCTGCTTTCAACCATTCATTCTGCATTAATACTGCTCCAAGTCCCTCCTGTGAAGCATCCACAGACAACTTGACTGGCTGTGAAACATCATAAAAGGCTAAAACTGGGGCGGTTGTGATCAAACTCTTTAAATAATCAACAGCCTTCTGATGTTGTTCCAACCATATCCACTCGTTGTCTTGTTTAAGTAACTCTCTTAATGGGGCAGTTATTTCTGACAAGTTCTGTAAGAATTTACCAAGATAATTAATCATACCCAAAAATCTTTCTAGTTCCTTGCGAACTGTAGGGTATGGCATGGATTGTATTGCTTCAATCTTTGAGTCATCAGGCTTTATACCACTATCTGTAATGATATGTCCTACAAACTTGACTTGTCGTACTCTTAGGCTACATTTAGATGGCTTCAGTTTGATTCCTTTCCTTCTTGCTATGTCAAGAACTTGCCTAAGTCTATCATGATGCTCTTCTATTGTTCTACCTGCTATCAGTATTTCGTCCATGTATGTCTCAACCCCTTGTATAACGTCGAAAGCTTGGTGGAAAGTTTTGCAAATACTTCTGCAGAAGAGTTTAGCCCAAATGTTAGACGAAGGAACTTGTAGCGACCAAAAGGTGTGTTAAAAATTGTTAGAGCTCTTGTCTAATTTAATTTGCGAAATGGCAGAGTTGGCATCTAATACCGTGAACACTTGACTGCCACTTAGTCGACTAGCTATTTCTTCTATAGTAGGTAATTGATAGTGTTCTCTTTGAATGGTTTTGTTGAGGTCTCTAGGGTCTAGACATATCCTTAATCCGCCTCCTTTCTTTTCAACAATAACAAGTGAGTTGACCCATGCAGTGGGATGATCTACTTTTTCAATGACACCCTCATCTTCCATTCTTCTCAATTCATTTTTTAATTCCTCACGTAGTGCCGCTGGGACTTTCCTTGCTGCGTGTACAACAGGTTTAATGTTGGAATTGACCTTAATAGTATATTCCTCTTCCATGCAGCCTAAGCCAGTAAATACATCTGCGTAGCCTGAGAGTGTATCGTCCTCTATAAAGTCAACTCTTCTGATTAAATTCATTTGTTGGCAGCCTGGTAGACCCATAATTGGTTTTGAATGTGTCTCCACAATTTGAAATTCTATTATGGCTGTCTTACTTTTAACAGTACATTTAATGTGTGCTTTGCCAACAACCTTCAATCTTTCTCCACTGTAAGTACTAAGTTTGGATGTTGATTTGAGAAGTTTCTTTCTTTTTAATTGCTTGAAGATTCTGTATGGGAGAATATTGACTTGTGCTCCAGTATCCAACGTGAATGTGACTTGTTTGTTTTCAACAGTAATGAGTGAGTTCCATTCGTTGCTTAGACTATGGGAGCCAATACTGCCGATGAAAAATGTTTCCTCAACGGAGTCATCTCGACCTTCTGACTTCACTATACTTACAGGCTTTGATCTGCACACTGACGAAAAATGACCTTTTTATGACATTTGTGACATGTTTCCCCATAAGCTGGGCACTGACCTGTGGTCTGTGTTCCTTGCCACAATAGCTACAACTCACATTTCCTTTTGTTCTTTTAAAGCTATTGGCAGCTGAATTCACAACTTGTACCCCACTTTCTTCATTCATGAGCTTAAGCTGCCATTCAGTTGCCTCAGATGCCCGACATATATTTTCTGCCTTGTTAAGGTCTAGATCTGGTTCTCTCAAAAGTCTTGTTGGGGTGTTCTCATTCCTTATGCCACCAACTATCCTATCCTTTATTTGGGAATCTTTAAGCAAATCAAACTCACATGTCTTTGCCTTGAGTTTGATGTCAGTGACAAAGTTGTCAAATGACTCTCCTTCATGTTGAGAACGCTGGAAAAAAAAACATGTCTTTCAATGGTAACATTTTTTCTTGGTAGACAGTGCTTCTCGAACTTATTAAGAATGCAGTGAAGTGTACGGAAGGACTTGCTAATCTCACATTCATTACATTCATTGTCCGTCCATTGGAAAGTGTTATAGACTTGCACTGCTTCTTGGCCGATCACATGCAATCATGTCATAGACTGTAATTCTCTGCTTTTTGTATCCAGTTCACTTGCTATCGAATATATCTGAAAGGAGTGTTTGAACCTTTTCCAATTTTCTGCTACCTTGCCATTTAATTCCAGCGGTTGTGGCGGGTGGAGTCGGTCCATCTGACACCATGTAATAGACTAAAACAACACGAGCTTCAATAAACAAAATTCGTCCTTCTTTATGCTCTTTATTCCAGCCACTTTCTTTTACACACAGTCTCTGACACACTGCTGTTCACTCAAACATGTACACTCAAGGTCCACTGGTCATTTCATACACAGGCACACACACTGCACTACCAGCAAAACACATACACTTACTACCACACACTGCCATGGTCGTTGTGTCCTGAATAGTCTGTTTTAGCTTGTTGCCTCTGTGTGGATGATTGCTTCTCTCTTACATACACCGAACAGGAACTTCAACTTGATGTCCATGGATTGGCTGAGACTGCTGCCTCGTTTGGTCTGTCCATCAACCTAAAAAAAACAACGGAGGTCATGCTTTAGAAGTTCCCAATTGGAACTAATCCAGATTCATAAATCAACGTGAATGACAATCTCCTTTATGTTGTTGACCACTTTACCTACCTGTGCTGCACAGTGTCCAACGATGCGTCACTGTCCAGAGAAATAGACAACCGTCTCGCAATGGCTAACAGTGCTTTTGGTCGCCTCAAACAGAGTATGTCGGAATAAGTCTCTTCACCGAGCAACAAAAATAAATGTTTATAAGCAGTTGTTCTCATCACACTTTTGTATGGATCAGACATGGGTGCTTTATCGAAGGCATTTAAGGCTCCGAATGATTCCATCAAAGATGCCTTCACACCATAACGGGCATATGCTGGCAAGACTACATTAAAAACGACTATGTTCTGCTGGAGGCCTGTGTGGAAAATAATGAAGCACTAATCATCATTTAACAGCTGCGCTGGGTCAGACACTTATCCATCATGGGCGACGAGAGCATGCCAAAGGCGATCTTCTTTTGTGAGCTTCAAGCAGGGAGGCGTAACAGAGGTCCCTTCTTAAGCGCTCTAAAGATCAACTCAGGCACCATTTCGCCCTCACTGGCATTGGTAAAAGCAGCTGGTAGCAGATGGCCTCTGAAAGAGACAGTTGGAGAGCTCTCACTTAGGCCTTGGGACACACATTTGAGACCCAAAGGAAAACCCTTATTGAAGACAAGCGTAGTAGACGGAAAGAAAACTAAAATAGACCGCAGGCGGAATAACTTCGGGACGAACCGACATCAGAAGAGGTAATGTAATAACCTTGTCCTGCAGTGATCTTTCGGTGCGCACCAGCGCACTACGGAGAGCAGACGATGAATGGATGGAGGATGGCGGGAGAGAACTGTTCTTGAATTAATTAAAAAACATACGTATTGCTATTGTTCCCTTAGCGATGAGCTGCCTAATATTTCAATATGTTATTTGAATAGTTGTATCGTTTATTGCTTAAAAAAAAGTTTTAAAAAGAGAATGTTTCGACCTAAAAAATATATAGCCTTGGAACAAATCAACTGGCGTAACCTGTGCGTAATGCTATTTGAAAGATATTTCCCCTTCACTAATCCCTTAGTACAGGGGTGGGCAACCTTTTTGTATCGAGGGCCGCATTAAAAAAAAATTCGGAATGGCGGGCCGCATACATATATATATATATATATATATATATATATATATATATATATATATATATATATATATATATATATATATATATATATATATATATATATATATATATATATATATATATAACTTAGAAAGATGCGCTAGCTAACACGTTTCTTTCTTTTTTTTTCCCACACTCCACGTTGAAAAAATACAACAAAAAATAGCAATGTTTGAAACCAATTTTACGATTTAAAAAAAAAACTGCTGTTCTCTTTTTAAATCACAATATCCTCACAAATATACGGTTGTACTTAATGTGCAATTTTTTATTTTTTACACTCGTGCTTAATGTTACGGAACTGTTAAACTATATTACTAGCTGTTGCCCTTGTGACTGCTGTCAAACAGTCAGTCAACATTGACCAGTGATTATACTTATTTATTTTCCACAAAAAAAAAAAAACAAAAAAAAACTTGCTCACTGAATGAGACAATTTACCTTCCGGAGGTTAAATGTCGGGACGAGTGAAACCTGCTCTTGTGGAGTATCATCAGAGAATGCTGTCCATGTCATTTAATGGTGTATACAAAATCCAGAGGCCTGAACAAGACTCTGGCCCCAGAGCCCTCCAAAGACTATTCGGAGAACTGCCTGATCTGGAAGCCAATGTGCGGTTCATCTCAGATATAGGATTACTGATCTGAACCCTCCAACATGTAAAATGAGAACGAAGAAGAGCAAGAAGAACAGATGTATGTGTACCCAAATAGTATGAACAGCAGCAAAGTTGTTTTTTTTTTTAAAGTGTGGAAATACAGCTTCTGGCATCAATAAGACTCCCGTCTAAGTACTGACTGGAACTTCTCTTTTCTTTGAGCTATATCATCTGGAGCTGAATCAGCTTCTGCGCTTAAGGTGAGCTGATGGTATTGAACAAGGTTCTTGACGTCTTAAAATTTGCTTTTACAAATTGCACAATTATGGAATCTAGTGTTGTACTTTTAATCATTTCACTAGAAATAGTTTCACCTTTCAGCAAAGGAAAATGACACAAATTATTTTCTTTTGCTTGCATGTAAAAATGGGAAACCTTGTTTGAAAAGATTTAACACACATTTACATTTCACATGCAAGCAATCAATTGCATTAGACCTCATAAAAAATATCAAATCTTTTTTCCACTCTTCATTAGAAATATTGGTAACAAAGCCAGAGTCAATGTCCTTCAAGTAACAACAATTTCTATCTTAAGAATTCATATTCTTCTCATTTGCCTTGCCCATGCTAAGCTAGCGGATACATATAATTTATTTCGTTCATAAATCGGAACTATCCGTAGTTACGATCCTTAGCTCTATTAGGCAATTGGCAATTGTAATGTTGAAATTTTATGCAGCTTTGTGCAAACTTTCCTGTTTAGAGTTTATGGTTGGGATATTTTTTATTAAAAAAACACTATTTTTCACAGTCAAAGATCGAGCTCCATCAGTTGTTACACTTGCCATCGTGTTCCAAGTCTACCCAACACTCAGAGATTGTGTCTTGAAATGAATGTATTGATGTATAGCCAATAAGCATAATCTTCGTTTACTTGAAACTTTTAATAATGAGACAGGGCAAAACTGATTTCTGTAGGTGTCGGTGGGCCGCATAAAACACTCCGGCGGGCCGCATGTGGCCCGCGGGCCGTAATTTGCCCACCCCTGCCTTAGTATATATATTGAACCTTTGAGCGCCACACAAGATCTGTTAGCCATCTTTCTCCATTCTTCTATGTCTTTTCCTTGGGCATATTCTCCCTTAATGATAGGCCCGTCTATTCCTTTATGTTGTTTTTCCATATCTGTCTCTATCTGCCTTTTTTTCTTTTTCCCTGAAGGAAAGTCTTTGCGAGCCATGAGGACGTTGTAATATCGCCATATAATTTTAGTTTTGCTTTTTACAGTAGTTTGCATGTGATCGTGCGTCCAATCGCCGTAATAAAAGATTTTTTCAGTGTTTATACAATTATTGTATAGGCTGAAGACTCTCATCTTTATTATGTCACATCCTTTCAAGTAATTTCTCACATAAACTTCACAACAAACAATGAAGTAATATAAACATATTAACTCATCCTTCCTTTTAAGGTTGTTATCACATCCTTCATTTTAAAGTTCTTAAGATTGATATCTACTAGGAACTTTAACAACTCGACCACTTCGGGTTGTCTTGACTGGCACAAGTTATCTATACGTTGGTCTATAAATGTCTGTTTTATTTGTTCAACAGTTTGCTGTTCGTTGTCTTCATCGGTATCATAGTACCCAGAGATGTCTTCTACGAAACTTATTTAAAAAAGCATTGATTTCATTTGTAGGTTTTTCCATCGTTTGTCTTTATGATGTAAGATCTGGGTTTTTTTTTTAACAACTGCTTTCTGCCATGTTTGTCCTAGACAAACTCTCACTTTCCCTCCGACAGAGTAATTTTTACGTAATCTTGCATGAACATCGTATTTCACTTTGCTTCTCATCTGTCGTTCTTTGAGTAATGTCTCAGCATTTTCAACTACCGATGGTTTTGATAGTTTAGGATCTGTTGGAATGATGTCCCTTATCGCTTATCGGAGTATTTCTGTACTCGAGTACAGTGAGATATGGATCTTTCCACTTTTGTATGTTTTGTTGAATATCTGCTTTACGATACATACATGCACCTCACTTTGACCATTTGATTGAGGGTACCTGGGGCTTGATGTTGTTAACTTGAAACCCTATTCAGAAGCAAGCTCTCTATATTGATAGCTGTCGAATGGCATATTGAACGTTGAATGACTCACAATTTCTTCTGCTATGCCATGACTAGCAAAAATACCTTTCAGTGCTCTGAAAACACATTAATAACAATTAATAAATAGAGACTTTGTGTTGATATTAGTAGACATTGAAGACTCTCTTTTTTTATTACATTATCCTTTCAAGTACTTTCTCACATAAACATTCACAACAAACAATGACGTAATATCAACATATTAGCACAAAACAATTATTGTATTGGCTAACCATCTATACTTGTAGAATTATAGTTTTCACAAGCTGTTTTTCGGATGTAATATTGTCTCACAAATGGACGTGACATAAGCAGATGTGCCTCTATTTCAACACACTGATGATTTACTGCAGTAGAATATATTTTCCTTGAGTTTAATGTTTCCGGAATCAAACTACCGTATGCCAAAGGCAATCTTTTTGTTTAAGGAAGTCGGAGTAACAAGTGCCCCGCGAAAACGATTTAACGATCAGTTTAAACGCCGGATGCTTAAACTCTTGATCTTAAAAGAACACCTTTTTACTTTAAAGGGAAACTCCGATGGTTTTTCAAATTTGAGTTATTGACATATTTAAATTCTGCGTAAAAAGTTGTAATAGTAAACATTTTACCATTTTTTATTTAAATGCTTAGAAACATTTATATTTAATAAATTAGTTAGTAAATTCTTGACATCTAAAAAAAAACGGGGTTCTATGAGATTTTGTTTTAAGCTAGTTCATACGTCACTTCCATCAACAACACTGAAAGAGAAACTAGATTTGACCAATCGTATCGCTTCATTCGTACAGTAGCTGTTAGGCTTAGTGACGGCCTAGTCCAGAGATATGATACAGTTATACACACACACACACACACACACACACATGTATAGATAGATCTAAAAGCATTAGGATAATCAACTCGAGAAAAAGAGTACCATTTTTTTTATCTAAGCCTTTCTCTGTCCCAAGAAGTAAATAGATCGTGTGTCTGACTGATTCGAAAAACTGGTCAAGGTAAGGCTAGTCGAGACTACGTGTAGTCGGTCATGAGAAGACAAGCAAGCGAAAGTGTTTGTTGTGTGTTGAGTGGTCTGGCGAGACAATACAGACTGCCGTGGTTAGTCAAGCATGTAAATCTACTTTTAATACGCATTTTTTCTTTGCTTACAAGATCTAGATCTAACTGCATAGACCAAGATATATTTCTTTTACAACAATGTAAACTTTGCTTTATGGTCTTCTGTTATACAATAAGTCAATAGATTTTAAACACATTTGTGACGTCACATAGAAACCCGGTGAAAGTCTGACTGTTTTGGATGCGCAGGAAAATTACGTCGGAAAAACATCAAATACTATTGCAAAGGAAAAAAAAAGAATCATATATTCATTATCTGTACATCAAAACACATATTATATCAAAAATTGTCAAAACCATCGGAGTTTCCCTTTAACATTTTTAAGAGAAGTATATTAAATATTACAAAAGATGCTTTGTGCTGGCCACACGACAATCTCGTCAACCGTGCCAATAGAAACAGATGACTTTTACATCATGTGCCCTATAGATCGCAATGTTAGAAAATAGGAACTTGTTGTTTTTTTTTACATTAAATTATTTTCTTTAAAGGGATAAATCATTTTAAAAAAATCTAATGGAGGTGTAACTGTTTATAGTTTTTTTTTTGTTTTGTGATCGACCGCAGACTTCCATGTTCCTATTATGTACTTATTGAATACTAATATCAAAATATTTAATTGAAATTCTACTTGGGTCTAGGCTTAATTAGGATTATGGGCTCATTAAATAACAATTTTGATATAAAAACGTCTTGTCAATCATAACAAAAACTTCGGTAAAAATTAAAACAAAAGAAAAAAAAAGTAACTATTAAGCTTAGGCAAATTTAATAATTTTTTGTACACCCAAATCTTTTTACTTGAAATTTCTTTTAATGCCTTGAATTTTTTAAATTGTTCCTTTTATAGGGGCATACGACTTTTTGCGTAATTCACACACTATCTCAGTATCTACACTGGACTCGCATACCTCTAAACCAGGGGATAATTACGGCCCGCGGGCCACATGCAGCCCGCCGGAGTGTTTTATGCGGCCCGCCGACACCTACAGAAATCAGGTGTGCCCACAGTACATACATATTAAAATGCAAATATATTAAAAATAATATCTATATAAATTATTGAAACTGTTTCAATATAAAAAGTGTTAAGTAAACTAAAATTAAGCTAATTGGCTATACATCAATACACTCAGTCAAAGACACAATCTCATGCTAGTATTTATTAAATGCTATGAATAAATGTGTTAAATATTTGATATGCTTGAAACAAGATGGCAAGTGTAACAACTGATAGTTCGTGCTTTGAATATAAAAATAGTTGTTGTTTTATTATTATTTTTTATATATCCCAACCATAAACTTTAAACAGCAAAGTTTGCACAAAGCTGCATATAATTGCAAATTTCTATTTGGGAAAATTTACATAGTAATAGTACTGGTTTCCAGATCTGGCAGTTCTCCAAATAGGTTTTGTTATATGGAAGGGTTTCGGGGTCTGAGTGTTGTTCGGGTCCCTTGTTTTAGTATGCACAATTGAAGGACATGGTCATCATAATCTGGTGATGTTTAACAATGACAGGCTTAGCTCGTCCCGACATTTAACTTTCGGAACATATATTGTCTCATTCAGTGAATAAACATTTTTCAAAAACCTAAACAGGTATAATCACTGCTCGAAGTTGACTGACTGTTATTTGACAGCAGTCACAAGGGCAACAACTAGTAAGCTAGTTCCACAGTTCCGGAACAGTATGCACGAGTGCAAAAAGTAAAATACTGCACAATATGTACAACTGCATATTTGCGGGGATATTGTTTTTATAAAAAGACAACTTCAATTTTTTTAAAATCGTATATGCGGCCCGCCATTCCCATTTTTTTTAAAATGCGGCCCTCGATGCAAAAAGGCTGCCCACCCCTGCTCTAAACTCTAAACCAGGGGTCTCAAACTCATATCAGCATGTGGGCCACAGTGGAAAGTAACAATCAGTCAGCGGGCCACACCACGAAAAGAGAATGTTTTTTCATTAAATTTTACAAACACTACTGTCACTGCAGTTAAATGCTAAAATAAAGTTTTTATATAATTATTAATTACATTTATTGTAGTTTATACATGCACAGGCAGTTTAGTTTACTAAAATAAGTTGACATTGCCTCTGTCACTAATAAAAAAAAAAAAGCAGAAACTGTAGTTCCCCCCCCCCCCCCCAAAAAAAAAAAAAAAAAAAAAAAACTATAATTATTAGGCCTACTGCAGATGGCTCGTCACTCATGTTTCTGTCCACTCAGATGAGAGCGTCTGGCAGAGTCCAGATGACTTTGGGGAGTATTAGTGTGTTGTATATATGGGCTCTTCCAAAGATTGTCATACCTATGTGTTTGTATTTATCTAGTGTCTTTTGTGCTCTTTGGATGAGTGTATCCCATGTTTCACTGTGTAGGGGTTTGGCGTCCTCGTGATCCCGCATATATTTAGGGTCTTTCCGCTTTGTAGGCCTTCGGGTAAATCTTTTCTGTGTTTCCATTTGCCTACTCCCATTATGGCGGATTTCCCTAAATTTATTTTGGAACCACTGGCTTGGCCGTATTTTTTAAAATGTATTATGTTTGTTATGTCGTTTGTGTGTGTTATAAGGAAAGTGGTGTCGTCTGCGTATGCTTGTATTTTGATGGTGGTTTGGTCGCCCGGGACTGCTAGGCCTTTTATTGTTGTGTCCTCCCTAATCTTTTCTAGGAGAGGTTCTATACATAATGTGTATAGTGTGGGGGAGAGGGGGCAGCCCTGTCTAACTGATCGCTCCACAGGGAATGGGTTAGACAAGGTGTGGTTCACTAGTAAGCTGCTCTGTGGGTCAGCGTACATTAGCTTAATCCACTTTATTATTTTGTTTCCTGTGTTGTTTGTTTTCAAGAATTTTGAATAGGAAGTTGTGGTCTACTCTATCGAATGCCTTCTCCAGATCGATGGTCAGAAGCGCTAGTTGTGTGTTTTTTTAAGTCTGCTTATGTTATGATGTCGCGTATGCGGTGGTTCATTGTATCTATGTTTCTTCCTGGTGTGCTGCAGTGTTGGTTTGGGTGTAGTTTGTTCGCTAGTGTTTTGGCTAGGATTTTGTAGTCTGTGTTGAGAAGCGAGATGGGTCTGTAGGTGTTTATTAATGTTGGATTGTTTTTGTCTTTCTCTAGCACAGTGATGTAAGCCTCACTGAAGAGATGCGGAAGTTTGCCAATTTCTTGTGCATTATTAAAAATTGTTAAAAGGATAGGGCCTATAAGGGGCAGAAAGGCTTTGTAGAATTCCGCTGTTAGGCCGTCTGGTCCGGATGTTTTATCGTTTTGAAGGCTGTTGACTGCTTTCTCTATGTCGTGTAGAGGTAGTAGTGTGTCTGTTGCGGTTTTGTCTTCTTCTTTTAGTTGTTTGCAAAATTTTAGTGTTTCATTTTGTGCCTCTGCGTCTGTTTTTTCTTTCGTGTAAATGCTTTGGAAGTGTTGTTTGAATGCCTCAGCTATATTTTTATTGTCTTGTGTGTTGCCTAGTGTGTCTGTTATTTTATCTATGTTGCGTTTTCTTTGTATGTTCTGTTCTATGGTTAGGAAGGCTTTGTTTGGCCCTTCTGTTATGGTTCTTTGTCTGCATCTTTTTTGTGCCCCTGTGTATTTATAGTCTACTAGTGTTTGTAGTTCTTGTTGTGTTGTCTCGATGTCGATTGAGTCTTCTTGTAGTGTTTGGAGTTTTTCTTTTCAGATGTTTTTCTTATTGTGTGCGCTGCTTGTTGTTTTGAGTGGCTATTATTATTGTTTGTTGTTTTATGCTTCGTTTAAGTAGTGCCCAAAGGTCTTCTGTGTTAGTGTTTGGGTGTCGAAAGTGTTTTGTATTAAAGTTGTTATGTTTTTAAGGTAATTTGTGTCTGTTAAAAGTGAGTTGTTGAATTTCCAGTGTGGTGATTATTTCTGACTTCGCCTCGTACTGGTCACATTGCGAGGTAACGTGAAGTGTCTTGACTCTAACACACTCTCTCTTATATAGGGTCCATAGGCCTTCTAGAATTGGATGGAACATCGCTTGACCTCTGGTTGATCACAATCGCCGTGACTTGTGTGCGTAATATTTACAACACGGGTCTTTGCCGAACTGGCGTGTACTGTTTTTCTTCACGGTTGACCGCTCGTCTAGCGCTGGCCTGGGGCGATTTGCGTAGTCCAAAACACACACAGCACTACCCCCATCTGTCTCACCACCAGGTTTATAACAATAGTTATACAATGAAAATGACATGTGATTAATGATAATAATAAATGAATATAAATATATATATATAGATATAGTTCAAATTAAATCTGTGGCATTTTACGTCTCGAGAGACGATCTTTTCCCTTTTCAACTTCTTGTGTGACTTAAGAGGCCAATCCTTGATACACAGCTGCAATCGCAGGTTGGGCATATGTGATCACCAGGCGCCGTTGCGTTATCACCCTTCTTTCTGCTTCTGTAGTGTATGGCATCTGCAATCCGAGACCCTTCCTTTATGCTCTCTCTCCATGTAGATCTATCCATTGCTACTTTTTCCCAGCTGCTAGTGTCGATTTTTAAGAGCTTCATGTCGCGTTTGCATAGTTCAATTTAAATACTTAAATAGTATTGTATAGAAATAGTATTGACCTCATCAATATTCCATTTCAAGACAAAGATTCTGTAAACTGTTCAAGGTAACATTAGTATCTTCTAGCCAGGACGAATGTTCACCGACGATGAAGAATCAAAGTTCAGAGTAGAATCAAAAACTCCCAACGTCACAACGTAAACCTAGAATTAGCGCGGGTCCTATGAAAGTTCGGGCGTACTGCTGTCGCATAAGTGCGGAGCCCACTGCGGTCACCTAAGGCCGGCCCTGCAAAATTGCGACGTATGCTACGCCGCCGGTCGACTAGTGAAGCAAAAAAAAAAGTTAAAATGTTTACTATCACTACTTTTTACGCAGAATTTAAATATGTCAATAGCCCGAATTTAAAAAAACCATCGTAATTTTTCTTTAAATAATCAGCCACATCGCCCCAATATCAATGTATCTAATTTGAAATCTACTTAGTATCTAAAAATAATTTCGATTTAAGTCTTATTTTGGAGGCGTGGTGGCTGAGTGGTAAAGCGCTTGGCTTCCGGCTTGGGGTTCGAATCCTGGTGAGTCCACCCAGCTGACATCAATTTTCTTAAGCAAGGTCTTAAAGGGGAATTTTTTTTTTAAAGTCTTATTTAATAAAAAAATAAAACCCTCTTTGTTAATTATGAGAAGAAATTTTCAGGGATCAATCATATAAACGATAATAAATGTAAAGCGTGCTACGAAACATCACAATTATATGCCCATGACGGTTTGTAATTCGACTGCACACTAGGCAGACCATATGGGAGCAACACTAACTCATTTTGTGTCAACCTGGTTTAAAAAGTGTATGTTCTTTCGAAGAGCTTTGATCTATATATATTGATAGTGTAAAAAAAGGTGTAAAGGTTCGACGCGTTCGTTTTCTGTGGCGTGCTCGCCCGATTTTCACGCAAGGGACCGCTTCGTCCTTCACTCTCAGTATTGTCACGCACAGATTGAAAACTAGGTCACTTAAAGTATCGTCAAGTGGAGCCAAGAATTAAAGTCGGCAAGGTTAGAGTTTTACGCACCAGTGGTAAAAAGCTTATGAAAGCTATAGCATCTACATTTCCAAAGTTTTGAAACAAGAGCACTGTGACACTAGGTATCTCAAAATCCATATCTCTATCATGAACCCAATGACGTCTTTGGTCGCACCACCACTGAAGCTAACAGTTTAGCTCACTACAACAAACACATCACCACAACTGAATCTAACAGTTTAGCTCACTACAACAAACACATCACCACCACTGAAGCTAACAGTTTAGCTCACGACAACAAACACATCACCATCACTGAAGCTAACAGTTTAGCTCACTACAACAAACACATCACCATCACTGAAGCTAACAGTTTAGCTCACTACAACAAACACATCACCATCGCTGAAGCTAACAGTTTAGCTCACTACAACAAACACATCACCACAACTGAAGCTAACAGTTTAGCTCACTACAACGAACACATCATCACCACTGAAGCTAACAGTTTAGCTCACTACAACAAACGCATCACCACCACTGAAGCTAACAGTTTAGCTCACTACAACAAACACATCACCACCACTGAAGCTAACAGTTTAGCTCACTACAACAAACACATCACCATCACTGAAGCTAACAGTTTAGCTCACTACAACAAACACATCACCACCACTGAAGCTAACAGTTTAGCTCACTACAACAAACACATCACCATCACTGAAGCTAACAGTTTAGCTCACTACAACAAACACATCACCATCGCTGAAGCTAACAGTTTAGCTCACTACAACAAACACATCACCACAACTGAAGCTAACAGTTTAGCTCACTACAACGAACACATCATCACCACTGAAGCTAACAGTTTAGCTCACTACAACAAACGCATCACCACCACTGAAGCTAACAGTTTAGCTCACTACAACAAACACATCACCACCACTGAAGCTAACAGTTTAGCTCACTACAACAAACACATCACCACCACTGAAGCTAACAGTTTAGCTCACTACAACAAACACATCACCACAACTGAATCTAACAGTTTAGCTCACTACAACAAACACATCACCACCACTGAAGCTAACAGTTTAGCTCACTACAACAAACACATCACCATCACTGAAGCTAACAGTTTAGCTCACTACAACAAACACATCACCATCACTGAAGCTAACAGTTTAGCTCACTACAACAAACACATCACCATCGCTGAAGCTAACAGTTTAGCTTACTACAACAAACACATCACCACAACTGAAGCTAACAGTTTAGCTCAGTGATGCGCAAACTACGGCCCGCGGGCCAGATCCGGCCCGCGACGTGGTTTGGACCGGCCCGCCAAAACATCGGCACAAAATATAGGGGGAAAAAAGGTAGAAAAATGTATTTTTTTCTATGATAGGACTCTAGCTTTTTTTTAATGGATTTCATTCTAATCTATTTTCTTGTAATATTCGTGTTAATTTTCTTTTCTACAAGAACACAAGGTTGTTGTTTTTTTCGGCAACAAGAATTGACAGTTGTTTTAGAGTCTTAGACAATACCCGCGGCTGTCTAGAGCTAGCCGTGTTCTTGACATCTTATGTGTGTAACACAGTGCATCTTTTCTGCATCATTTTGGTTCGTGTACTTTTGACATCAACATGATTGGTGCCGTTCCTTGTAACGTTTGACGTTTATGAAATAGAAGAGTCGAAGAAACGAAAATTGGATGTTTAAACTTCCAGGACAAGTGGACAGATTTTCTTTCTTTGTTGGTGGAACATAATAAGCCAACATGTTTGATCTGTAAAATGTGACTGTTTTTAAGGAACATAGCATAAAAGGCATTGTAAAACAAACCATTACAAAAATATTGTGGCATTAATGGTTGAGTCGCCAAGAAAATATTTACCAAGAAGTCAAGAGAATGAGTCGACTGTAATGGAGGCTACAGAGTTGCTCACATTAACAAGAGAAATGAAACATAAAAAGGTGCTTGCTTGCAGTGATGGAATTAAATCGGCCTGAAAAAAAATGAAGCTGTTAAGCCTTTCTGGCATGACAATAGCAAAACGAGTCGAGCAGACGATGTTGGTGAAAATCTCCATTCAAAACTAAATGACAGAGCAGCAGATTTCGAAATAATTACTATTTCTGCTGGAACTGATTGACTTACAAATCCAGATTTCAAACAATGCAGACAATAGATTTCTATGCCAGGTTGTCTACATAAGCCTTGCACATTTGCGAAAAAAAAATTGATTTTATGATCACAATGTTTACAAGTACTTATTTTAGTAGAAAACTTTTTCAGGTATAAGACATCTGAAACCCTTGTTACGTAATTTAATTATGGTGTAAGTAGGCCTATTGGAGCCACGAAATTGTAATATAACTATTTAAAATGGTTTGTTTTCTATTTCATTTTTGGTATCTTTTGTTAATGTGGCCCGCGACACGAGTGTTAGAAATTAAAATGGCCCGCAGGCCGTATGAGGTTGAGCATCACTGGTTAGCTCACTACAACGAACACATCACCACCACTGAAGCTAACAGTTTAGCTCACTACAACAAACGCATCACCACCACTGAAGCTAACAGTTTAGCTCACTACAACAAACACATCACCACCACTGAAGCTAACAGTTTAGCTCACTACAACAAACACATCACCACCACTGAAGCTAACAGTTTAGCTCACTACAACAAACACATCACCACCACTGAAGCTAACAGTTTAGCTCACTACAACAAACACATCACCACCACTGAAGCTAACAGTTTAGCTCACTACAACAAACACATCACCACCACTGAAGCTAACAGTTTAGCTCACTACAACAAACACATCACCATCACTGAAGCTAACAGTTTAGCTCACTACAACAAACACATCACCACCACTGAAGCTAACAGTTTAGCTCACTACAACAAACACATCACCACCACTGAAGCTAACAGTTTAGCTCACTACAACAAACACATCACCACCACTGAAGCTAACAGTTTAGCTCACTACAACAAACACATCACCACCACTGAAGCTAACAGTTTAGCTCACTACAACAAACACATCACCACCACTGAAGCTAACAGTTTAGCTCACTACAACAAACACATCACCACCACTGAAGCTAACAGTTTAGCTCACTACAACAAACACATCACCATCACTTCTCTGAGATTCAGACTGCCGCCCGTCTCCTTCTTCCTGGTGAGTTAGCCGAGCATGCTGTCAGTGAGGGTACCAAGACCATCACCAAGTGCACCAAATGTTGATAAAAAAATGTATAGCCACTTCGATGTCTTTGATAAAAGATGGGAGGTTAACTTTTTTTTTTAAAACTTATATCAACTCACTCTGTCTGCCTGGTAAAATGTTTTGTACACTTTATTTCTCACATATGTTTCTAATCGCACACAATTATTATTATCTTCTTATCTTATATAATACAGACGTTACTTCAAAAAAGAAGATGATTACGTCCTACGCGTCATGCATTTAGTCATGCATGACTTAAATTCTGCCGAGTCACTGTTTTTCCTATTAATATTAAGTCTAGAAAAATCTAGATCTATTACAAGTTGGATTACATAACTAATACAAAACAATTGATACAATTATTCTAAATATAAGCTTTATTTTTTTAAAGTGATATTTTTTTTCTTTATCTTGTATGTGATACTTTCCCACTCCAACATAAATTAGGTCAATGTCATCATCTTCCTTATTTCCCTCGTTTAGCACAGGTTAAATCACGTGACAATAACACATGTCTAGTCTACAGGGTATTAAGGTCAACGTCTTCTCCCTTTTTTTTAGCGGCCCCAGAAAAGGGAAACGACTCTATTAGTTTTATGTGGTTTGTCTGTCCGTCCACGTTCACATTTAGCTTCACCTTTACTTTCACCTATTCCTTGGTCTGCTGGACCGTTGGGGCACCACACAGGATCTGTCAACTTTCTTTTTCCAATCTTCTCTGTCATTAGCTTTTGATAGAATTTTATTCTGATATTCTTTCTGAAAATATTGAAATCTGCCTTTTTACCTGCCTGGGTAGACCACTTCGGGTGCTGATTTTGAGTTTGTGTTTCCATACCAACTGTCTTTGTAACCTTATTTAAAATAACTTTGTAATTGTTACACTTTTTGAAATGGTCATACACATTCCTCAATGTTTCATCTAGACTCGGCCAGCTAATTGTCTCCTCTAACACAGTTTTTCCAAAGTGTGGATGCAGAAAGAGTTTGAACGGAATGCGCGTTGCATTGCATTATTTATGATGTTTTAAAATACTTATTTATTTCGTTCCTTTAATACATTAAAAGTCAATAACGTTTCAATCACATTTTATTTGATGTATTACGACTAAAACACCGAATATAGAAAGAAGAATGTGAAGATGAGAATGTAGAGATGAAAATGTAGAGATAAGAATGTTAATATGAGAATGTGAATATAATAATGTGGAGATGAAAGTGTGAAGAGAAGAAAGTTAATGTGGGAATGCGAAGAAATTTGGAGATAAGATTGTGGAGAAAAATGACAGCTGCACCTGCACAAAATTGAAACAACTTGAAAAGACAAAGGCATAGCCCTCGACACTAAATTCAGACCCTGGTCACTGCCACATTCTTATGTGTGTGAATCATGGACACTGACTGTGGAACTAGAGAGGAAGATCCTAGCAATGAAATTTACATGATATATATTTAATATATGAGGATCCTAGATATCCCATACAAAGTCAGCATCACAAAGGAACAGATAAGAATTAAGATCACAACGGAGATTGGACCCCAAGACGACCTGCTAACAACTGTCAAAAAACTCAAACTAAAACTTTATGGCCAAATCACAAGGCCTCATTTCTTGCAAAGATCTTCCTTCATTAAACAGCACCAGAATAAAGAAGAAGAGGCAGACGGAGAAAGCGATGGGAGGACAACGTAAATGAATGGACGGGCCTGTAATTGGAAGAGATTCTATCCAAGGCAAAAGATAGAGAGGAATGGAGAAAGATGGTCGACAGATCATGTGTGGTATCCCAGCGGTTTAACAGTCTAGGGGCACGTGTACTGCTTGGTCTCTTCAATTATTAATTTCTGTACTGCTTCTCTTATTTCATCACAAAACCAAAACATAAATATGTTCATGTGTTCGTATCGGTGTATGTGTGTGTGTGTGTATTTGTGTTTATGCGCATGTGAATGATGATCCTATACGATCAAATGTTTCAATTCAAGTCGCTATGTTGACATGTGTATTTTGGGTCGTGTTTTTTTTTTTATCATGTGCTATAGCTTAAGATTTTAGTATAGGCCTATGAGTTTCACTTGCGTGGCTAGTATTTAGAAACTAGCTGTGTTGTTTTTCATTAAACTCTAAAAAAGGTGACTAGTCACGCTCTATTAGTTCACATAGCACTTAACTCAATGTTTCTTATACTGTGTCCGGGGACGTCAAGAATCGACATGACGAAAGGATTTCCACACAACATGAAAACTGTATACAATTTAAAATGAATTCTTTTCTAGAAGCCAGTTTATCCAATATGATAATTTCAGCAACTATCGACTCGCCCCTCACTACTTGATATATATCTATATATAAATATTTAAAAATGCTCCGCGACAGAGATGTCTTACTTAGCACGAAGATGATCTTTAAAAACATCACGCCCATTATCCGTGTGCTATATATACCTACTTTTTACCTAGAATGTTCCTCGAATAATACTATTAACCATGGCTGCCTCTTTATTACTAGATTATTTTGTTTTACTGAGATGAATAGTGCGTTGTAAAAGAAAACTCATTAATATTGACCTTTTTTATATACTTTCTTCTTATTACGAAAAAAAAAAGGTGTAAAAACTAGGAGAAAGAATTTCTGAATCTGTTAACACCACAATACGCTGAGCGCCGGGACCCGGCCTCGAAATCAGACCGCTTGCCGGCTTGAGCAGAAACCCGCCGAGTGTTCAATTCTATCTCCAGTAAGAACTTTATACAACGCTTAAAATTATGTTGCCAACACTATAAAAAAAACCCACCAAAGACAACGGACTCGTTTTAGTAAAATTTCATTAGGCCCAATGTAATCTTGGATTCTAAACATAGCATTAAATTAGTAAAAATGAAAAGTGAAACTTATTTGCGTTTTACTTATGACCAACTTTTTTCTCACGGACCTACTGCGGGAGCCTACATCACTCCTCTAGGTCCCCAGCTTCTAAGAGAGTCTCGAACGGAAATTTTATCATGTACGGGTCGCCACCAGGAAATGCCTTAACCTGTTTTAGGCCTATTTCAAGTCAATGTATAATGACTTGTACTTAGGATTATTTATTTTAAGACGAAGACTAAGACTGCTTTATTGATCCTTACGGAAATTTGTTGTGATTACAAGGACTCTTTTCTCATATAAAGACAACACAACAGAAAAATACACATAAATACAACAGACAACATAAAGAGTTCATTCAGCGACTACACACAGGTATCGTGGTGCATTTCATGTTCCCTGATCAATTAGTGGCGGTGATAGAGTCTGACCGAGCGTGACCTCCGTGTCGAAGGCGCCGGACCGCGTGAGGTACGAACGAGTTTTTGTACCGCTCCGTTCTTGTTTTGATTGACAGCAGTCACCCACTTCGCGACGACCTGACGTAGTTCTGATGGAGCGGGTGGCCGTTGTCTTCCAAGATTTTTTCGATTTTTCTTAGGCACTTTTGTTCAAAAAGTTCCTTTAAATGTGGTAATGTTGTGAGTGTAATTTTTGATGTTTTCTAGACGTCGCAACAGTTTAGATGAGGCGTTGCCTTGCCAACAAGTTATTCCGTATGTTAGCAGATTTTGTATAGTCGCGCTGTAAAAAGTCTCAAGGATCTTCTTGTTTAGTTTAAAGCTATTGAGTTTGTATAGAAAAAAAGAGTCGATGGGCTGTTTTCTTTGTCAGTTCCAAGGTGGTCTTCCCATGAAAGCTTGTTGTTGATGATAACGCCTAGATATTTATATGCCTTTACTTGTTCTATAGATGTAGTGTTTATTTGCAGTTCACGTATAGTTTGTTTTTTCTTTCTAAAATCTATTAGTTCTTTAGTTTTTGTTACATTCAGTTCTAGAAAGTTGTCGGTGCACCAGTTTATAAACTCTTCTATCGAGTTTCGATACTGAGTTTCGTCTCCTGAAATAAAACTGACTATGGCAGTATCATCAGCGAATTTCATGAGTTTAAATTGAGTCATAGATGCATCTTATGTCATTAGTGTAAAGAGTGTATAGTACAGGAGAAAGTACACAACCTTGTGGAGCACCCATACATAGTACTCGAGTTGGGGATTTTGTGTTGTTGACTTTAACATACTGGGCCGTTGGGTTAAAAAGTTTAGAACCCATGCTTGTAAGTAAGGGCTTACATTTAAGTTACACAGTTTTATATCAATTGAAGAAAAATATTCAAGGCTGAGTTGCTTCATTTTGTCCTAGAGGTGTGTTTGACAAATTTATAGGCACTTCCGAATCCAGCGTATGTTAGATGATTATGGACAAAATGCACATCTCTCCAAAATACAATCGTGATCATCATTATCATTAGTTTACGAAAAGTTGAAAACGGCCCACCGTCAAAGGCTTTTGTGTTTCGAGTCACTATATTCTGAAACTATCGGTCCATTTAGGAATAAATAAATAAAAAGACAGTAGAGGTACAAAAAGGAGTAAATGATCATGGGAATATTAATTCTGAAAAGACACGAATATAATGCTCTTTAAAAGAAAACAATATATGCAACGCATTAAAGAATGCATGATTTTGAAAAGCAGCCTAAGCAATCCTTTATAGAATGAATTATTATCGGCGATGTCTCGCTTTGAAAGGATTCACAAATAGGTTCTCTCTCTCTCACTCACACACTCACACACACACAAAATGTATTTGTACCAATTAAGACAGGCAATTTCAAAATTTGAGTGAAATAGAAAATAAAACCCTTGAAATTGTGTAAGAGAAAGAGAGAGAGAGAGAAAGAGAGAGAGGGAGCTTGGTCTTGGGCTGTCTCCTCCCACATACTTTGGTCGATTAACACATGGATATATGTAAGACGTATATATTTTCTGTGTTGAAGATACATCTCTAACTTGTAGAAATAACACTTGGTTTTACTAATTTTGTTTTAGATACAGAGAGCAGATATCTCTTGGCAGATCAAAGTGGAAACTTAACAGCCCTGGAAATGGTGGGAGATTCTACCACAGCGGTTCTCAACCTTTTATGCTCGGCGACCCCTTTTTACAATCCTCCACTTAGCCGCGACCCCCCCTCCCCCGCACACACACAGCCATTGAAGAACACACACAGCCATTGAAGAATAGACAATGACAATCCATTTTTTCAATGGTCTTTGGCGACCCCTGGCAAATTGTCAATCGACCCCCAAGGGGGTCGCGCACGGGTTCAGAATCCCTGTTCTACAAAATTGAATCTCAGCTGTAGGGCAGTATATGCACCAAAGTTACGATTCTATAGTTTCCAAAATATAATGAGTACTCATTTATAAGAAACATCTTCACTTCTCTCGACTAATTAGTTCCCCTACAAAGTTGACCTTTCGTTCTTCTTGCCAGTAAAAACAAATGAATAGATATTCGCACTAGTGAGTGGAGTTAATGTTCTGAAATCTAATATATCAGGTCCAATCGATCAATACAAAAAGTAGGCACTATAAATATATTTATTTATGGCTGTGTAACGCCGAACTTTCGTAAAAGGGAAATAACTGCTTTTTTTTAAAAGCAACTCTTCCCCCCTCCCGCCTTTTTCTCATTTCTTTTTCCTTCTCTCTAAAATAAAATCTTTGCTTTGCATTTGCGTCATCCAATAGGACAATTCGATTGAGACCTCTTGTCACTAGGCGCGACTGTTTCAACTGGTCGTTGTGTAAGTTATATGACAACAATAGAAAAACAACCGTACGCGGTTTAAAAAAAAAGCCGCCGACTACGCTTTGTAGGCGCGGTGGCTGAGTGGTAAAGCCTGTCTTCCGAACCGTGGTCCGGGGTTTGGAATCCAGCTGAAGGGTGGGATTTTTAATTTCGGAATTTTCGTGTGCCTCTGAGTCCACTCAGCTCTAATGGGCACCTTACATTAGTTGGGGAAAAGTAAAGGTGGTTGGTTGTTGTGCTGGCCACATGACACCCTAATTAACCGGAGGCCTCAGAAACAGGTGACCTTTACATCATCTGCCCCATAGACTACAGGGTCTGAAAGAGGAACTTTACTATGCTTTGTCCCCAAAGTGAAGCAGCAATTATACATAAAACACTGAACCATAATCTTCAAATACAAAAACAAATTTAATAAAATACTCAGAATGACACAAAGATAAATGCACATTCCTCGTTCCATATGCTAGGCACAAATTTGTATAAATGCTTCTTCTTCCCTAGCGTTATTAGAGCATGGAATGGGTTGCCTAAGCTAGCCAGGATAACCAGTGACTTGGCAGAATGTAAGTCATTGGTTAATATGCATGACGCATAGGACGTGATCATGTTATTTGTTTAAGTAACGTCTGTATTATATAACATAAGATAAGTACCCAGGTCATCCTGCCTCTTTTGAGACCAGGTCTCCTGGTCACGTGACAATAAAATAAATAAAAAAAAACAACGTGTACACACACTCGTATGTGTGGATGTGTAGCAGAACAACTGGTCAAATACAGTCCTGTCCTGACATTGGAATGTTGACCCCCAACTGACCTCTTATCCTTGGCTTAAAAACAAACAACAATTCCTTAGCATACATGTAGGATGGCTGCCTGGTCGCGCGCTATGCGCGCTAGACTGTTGTTCGGACTTGTCGATGGTCGCAGGTTCATACACTGCTAGCTCCCATCCCCCATCGTCTTGCGAGAGGTTAGTACTAGGAAGTAAATTATTTTCAATTCTGGAGGAACATCCGAAACTTGTACAACATTAATGTCAAACATGGCAGCCCCCCCTCCCCCTTTAAAAAAAAATAATACAAATAAATTGGGAAAATGAAACATGCTTATATCAATTTTCTTTAATTTTTCAATGAAACTTCTCTATCATGGATTTTAAGCAGAGAGTTTTATAAAATTATAAATAATAAACAATTATTAAAAAAAAAAAGACAAACACGGAAACGAACATAAGACTCGACTTTCAATAAAAGGAAATTTAAAGAAGATATTAGTTTAGTCATTT